>NW_017670591.1:341355-446341 GCF_001879085.1 Nicotiana attenuata
CCGGTAGCGGGTTTGAGCTGGTTGAGGATTTGCTATCGTAGTTGAGCAAGGTGACCGCCGGCGTTTGCGGCACCGGACTTCGTCTTTTGATTCTAAACTTTATTCTGTATATTATTGACCCTGTGGTCGTGTTCAGACTTCCTTAGATGCTCGTGACTTGTGACACCCCGGTCGGGCTGTGTTGGGTCGTATATATATCGATTGTTATTGTCATTAAGTTGTATTTATCTAATCATTTATGTTTAAATTTTTTTGAAAGAGGCGTTGTTGTTCTGTTGGCTGGCCTTGTCTTCACGAGAGGCGCCATCACGACCGGGCTGGGAAATGGGTCGTGACAAGTTGGTATCAGAGCCTAGGTTACTAGGTCTTGCGAGTCATGAGCAGGTTTAGTAGAGTCTCGCGGAGCGGTATTGGGACGCCTGTATTTCTCCTCGGGAGGCTGCAGAACCTTTAGGAAAACTTCCCATTCTTGGAATTCTTGTCGTGCGTACTTGATTCAGCTTTAGATAACTCTTGAAATTCCTTCCACACGTCTGGATGCGCACGCGAGCGCTCAGTATTATATGTGCCTTGATGGTTTGTGATTCCCCGATCAAGGGGCGAGATGTGATCTTCGTGAGTATGTTGGGCCAGTCTGGAGGACTTGAGGCCGGATCTTTGCCTATGGCTTGAGCACCGAGGTGCTGATTGTGTGAGCAATTGCTTTGAACTTATATGTTCGGTATTGTCCCTATTAGCCGGAATGGCGGTTGGATATCTATGTGGTGAGTATGTTAGTACTGCGAGATGTATCTGTATGACTTGGTAGTGACGAAGAAGCCTGTTGGGTAATAGATGAACTGTTAAGTGTTCGATTCCTATGGTGATTTGATGTGTAGCCCCGAGTTATGGGCGTTTGGAGAATATTTTTGTGTCTCCTAATTGGGAGTGAAGTGCATTACATGTGGCGGTATGAGTTCAGACTCAGGAAGACTAAATGACTAGGTAACGTATATGATGGTGGAAGGTGTGCTGGAATACTAAGTTGAGGTGGAGCAGGTGGGTTATCTCCTGCGGAGTGTTCTTAAGTGGTATGATCCTTATGCGTATGTTAGAAGATCTCAAGTGTAATTGAAGGGTACGTGTTGAAATTTGAGAATTCGGGTAGCTTAAGAAAGTAGACTCAACTGATGTGGGAGTGAATGCGAGGTTTGCAGAGGATTACAGTACTAGATGATCTGTGTTTTCGCAAACTAGTGGATGATTTGAGTTTAATCTCACTATGATATTGTGGCATCATTAGAGTAAAAGTATTATGGGTTATTGAGTGTGTCCTGATATATGGCTTCGAGCCAAGTTGGGGAGGCTGCTGTGGATTAGCTGATTGCACGGTTATGTGCTATGTTGGTTCCGATTTGAGGCATGCTGGCGAATCAGTTCTGGTTGCAGAAATTGAGCCGAGGATGGCACGAGTGAAGCAAAATTTTGACAAAGGTTATATGGTGCTTCGTAGATGTGAGAAAATAACAGGATGTCTTAAGCTGTTGTTCGTAAAGAATGCTCGGTGCATGGAGCAGGAAGATGTTTGTTTGTATTGGGATGAGGTCATATCCTGCGATGTCAGAGTGCTATTGAGGCACGGGTGGTCATGTTCGTTTGATCAGGTGAATTGCAGTTTGAATAAGAAGTAAATGACTCTCGAGAATGGTTTTAATGTGTTCAAGATTCTACATGTAACAACCAGGTGTCTTAAGGTTGTGTATGTGGGTAGAGAATGTGTTTTCATTGGAAAAGGTCAAGACTTGTAGTATTTTTATGTTGAATATGGGATCCTATGTATCGGTATCTGTCAAGTAATGGTAACAAATTCAGATTCGCGGGAAGTCCTTCAAGTAAAGTATTCTGGAATGTGGTATTCCTGGGAACATTTGAGAGAGTATTCAGTGGCTTATGGGTCTTAGACAGTGTGGTCTTGTGCTTGGGTCTCGTGTGGTGAGCCTGGGTAGAGGCATTGTGGTGCTGCAGCAAGAGGGGATATCAAGTGAAAATGAATCAGAAGAAAATCTAGATAAATGAAGTAGCTTGTTAGTGGACCGAATCGGTATGGTAAGGATATGATTAATTTCTTTGTATGTGTTCGAGGTAATGAGCCCTTACAGGTATTGTGCAACAAAGTTCTTGAGTTCTGAAAGCTTGCTTAGCTCGGTTGGGATAGAAGGATTCAGTCCTGGCAGTTTAGCTCGTGAAGATGGAATAGGGAGAGAGTTCTTGTTGGGTTTTACCGTGGTTTGGAGATGTATATATCTTTCTATGGGCATGCGAAGCATGGGATGTGTAATGATTTTCTTCCAAATGGGATCAGCGGGAGTTCTTGATTAGATGAGTTACAGTTCAGTTCTGAAAGAAGTTTATAAAATTCTTAGGCAACGGGTAGCCTCAGGTAATCAAGGAAATGGTACTGCTAATTGGAAGAGATTTGACGAGAGTATATGTCTCGGAAGAAGGGTAATGTGATTGGACTGATGATACTTCGGTAGTATTGCGGCACTTTCTTGCCAAATCGACTGCTGATATCTGAGTTTGTTTGATGGCATAAGGGAATTTTAGAATATCTTTCGTGGAATGATTGGGTACTCGAGGTGTAATATGTATTCATACTGCGGAATTTGGGATCAGGTACAGTGATTCGTGTGCTATATGGAGTTGGAGACTGGGAGTTCTCAGGTACAGACTATGTAGTGGTTGTGGATCGTGTGTATTGGTACCGTTAGCGGCTATTGGGATTTGGAGGCTCGAGTGGATCTTTCTTTGCTTGGTATATTTGATTTTGGATATGATATTGGGGTGTAGACTGGCTGTCTCAGTGTTGGGTTGTTCTAGACTATTGTGCTATGGGCTATGCCGGAAAATGCGACAGGTTGCGTGGCGAGGTGCATCAGATTACGTTCTAGCAGAGTGGTTTGTATTCCAAAGACCAGCAGACGGCTGGGAAGGACTGTTTTTCTTAAGTGGGCCTTCGTGATGGATGTCAGTGCAGAGGTTTCTACCATTGATTCAGTTGCGATGTTGAGAGACTTTTCGGATGCGTTTCTTGTGGCTGGGCATGTCGCCGGGCGAGGTTGTGGATTTCGGTATTGATTTGGTGCCGGGCACCGTATCGTACGGCTCCGGCAGGAATTGTGGTAGTGGAAGGAGCAGTTTCATGCCTTCTTGGTATTGAGTTCGTTGGCAGACCGATGTGGCTGCGTATTTAGCTTGAGTTAGCTTGGTTGGTCCCGAGTTGTATTGTTGAGGGATAGGTTGATTCGATCGTTATTGAACTTATTAGTGATCTGGGGAGATCTATGAGTTGCTTTTCTGTGCTGTGAGACGCTATGATTTGTTGGATATGGGCACTTGTGGTGCGGTTCTATTGGGGATTAATAGAGAAAGTCGAGCGGGAAGAGTAATTAGGTGTTGACCGGTAAATGGAGTATCGATTGTGACCTATCGGGTTGCGTGTCATATGTTATTTGTTTCACCGTGGATGTAATGAATTGCCTTGGTTTCAGACATCAAAATGTGCGTGGCTGTCGATTTTTTATCACAGTGACTTGAGGTGCTTCATGTGTAATAGTGTTTGGATAGGATTGCGCATTGTAGCGAGGCTACGTGGAGTTATGACCTTTCGAGGTAGATTCAGGTGTTCTATTTCTATGATGTGAGACGGGGTCTCATCCTTGTGTGGTGATGGTACTGATGAACTTGAGTTATAGCTCTTTCGTCTGAGTCATTTGTCATGATTTGAGTATGTTCAGACCATTTCTTATTGGTGCGAGTATTATGCAAGTTGTGGCTTAGGCCTGTATTGAAGTGTCATATCACCAGAGTGGAGTGTTGGATTCGAGGTGGTCGTTGGAGTCATTAATGAATACGAACAGATTTGATCTCAGCTTGTTAGAAGGATAATATCGAGGTTCGGCCTGGAAATCTGTTGTGGTATTAGTCAAAAGGGAAGTGGCTTCATGAATGGTTGATCTGAGAAATGGTTACGGTTTATCGCGTGTTTTATTTATCGTTGGCAGTATATGAAAGTGTTGGAATAAGACTTTAGCTAATAAGAGGTTTTCTATCGGTATTTGGTTATTGTGGGCAACTGCTGTGAATAGAGGTTATCGTTTCGAGTGTTTGGATTATGTGGTATATCGGATGGTCTTACCTGAGGTTGCAGGTATGGGTTATTACAGCTGGTTCGGGTTTATTCTGAATATAGACGTGAGGTTCTGATCTTGTGTATGATTTCGGAAAGTGCAATGTGGTTCTACGGTTTATGGTCTANTATATATATATATATATATATATATATATATATATATATATATATATATATATATATATATATATATATATATATATATATATATAATCTTAAACCTCTGTTTTTGAAGCTGATATATTGGACACTCAGAGAATAGCATCGAGTACCGTTGCTATTGTGACTTGTAGAAAAGTTCAAACTTGACTTACTCTAGATTTTTGCTATACTATTTGTGACGACCCGACCCGTCGTCTCATGTGTTACTGCTCCGTTTTCCCCGTTTTATGCTTCTTCACGTTTCGTTATCAGTATCTGGTGTGTTAGAGTTGATTTGGAGTTGGTTTTGGTAGAAAATGAGACACTTAGTCTCTTTAAGGAAGGCCTGTTTTGGAAAAGTCAACCGGATGTTGACTATTGAGTTAGAGGGCTCGGATGTGATTTCCGGTGATTCGGTTAGCTTCGGGGGATGATTTGTGACTTAGGAGAGTGATCGGAAGTGATTTTGGAGGTCCGGTGTAGAATTAGGCTTGAATTGGCGAAGTTAGGATTTTGGCGAATTCCGGTTGGTAGGTGAGATTTTGATCCGGGGGTCGGAATGGAATTTCGAGAGTTGCAGTAGCTTAGTTAGGTGATTTTGAATGTGTGTGCAAAATTTCAGATAATTCGGAGGTGATTTGGTTGGGTTTTTGATCGAATGCGAGTTTCGGAAGAATCTGAAGAACTTAGGCTTGAAATTGATGAGAATTGAGGATTTTTGTGTTGTTGGATGCGTTTTTAGGATTGGAACAAGTTTGAATAGGGTATTGGACCATGTTTGTGCTTTTGGTTGAGGTCCCGGGGGCCTCGGGGTGAGTTCGGGTGGTTAAACGGAGAGTTTTGGGAGTTTGCATATATCTGATGGTATTCTCGCTTCTGCGGGTCTTGGACCGCAGAAGCGGAGGCGCAGAAGCGGAGGACTCACCGCAGAAGCGGTCCCTGTGGTGGTAAGGTAATTCCGCAGAAGCGGACCATTATTCGCATCAGCGGGTCCGCAGAAGCGGACGGGTAGTCGCAGAAGCGGTGTTGGCATTTTAAATGAATATCCGCAGAAGCGGGGATTTGGCCGCATAAGCGGTCCCGCATAAGCGGAAGCGGGACCGCAGAAGCGAAAACTGGACTGGTCATAAAGGGTTTTTATTGAATATTTCATCCGCGAGCTTGGTATATTTTCCTCCATTGTTGAGCGACCTTGAGAGCTTTTGGCGAGAATTAAAGGGAGTTTTGACTGGGAATCGATTGGAGGTAAGTCCCTTGGCCTAAATGCACGAGATTATGATAGATTTAACATGGAAATTGGTTGAAATTCACCAAAAAGGGGTAAAGCTAGGGCTTGAGTTTTTGATATTTCAAATTGGGATTTGATAGGTCATTTGAATTTGGGAGTTCTTGGTATGTATAGACTCGTGGCGAGACGAGGAATCCGGTAATGTGAGTTTTGTAATTTTTCGAGAAGTGGGCCCGGGGCTCGGGTTTTGCTAGTTTCGAGATTTTTGCTATTTTTCCATTGTTTCCGATTGGGTATTGTTCCCTTAGCATATTGTGATGTATTCGCTCTGATTTTGGATAGATTTGACGCGCGTGGAGGCCGATTTGAGGGGCAAAGGCGTCGCGAGCTAGAGATTTCACCGGTTCGAGGTGAGTAATACTTGTAAATGATATCCTGAGGGTTTGACACTCCGGATTTGCACATCATAGTACTGTATTGAGGTGACTTGCACGCCGGACGTGAGCGTGGGGTAGAGCACCGTTGGGGATTGTGACTTGGTCCGTCCCGGTTGTTAATTTTTACCGCGTATTAGCCTGAAACTACTTGTTATCATCATAATTTGGGCTGATTGCCATGTTTGGGCTTCGTTCCAACTATGTGAATCCTTCAGGGATTGATATCATTGTTTTCGCATTACTTTCACATTATTTGATCTCGGTCCAGGGTTTTAATAATGTTTTGCAAACTCAGCCATTTTTTCTAAGATTTGAAAGCTTAAACAACATTTTATTGACGTTTTGAACTGAGAACTATTATTTTAATATTGCCCAAGTGGCTTATGTGCATTTCTGGACTGAGCATGGATCGGGCTGCGCGCCGCAGCAGTGATATAGTGATTTCTGGATGTATGGTTGGCTCGGGCTGCGCGCCGCAGCGGTACTGAATTGATATTGAGGCCGAGGGCCTGGTTGATGCCACGAGGTGGCTTGATTATTGCGCTTGGGCTTTAGGAGCCCCTCCGGAGTCTGTACACACCCCCAGTGAGCGCCGTCGACGTTAAATATGGATGGATCGGGCTGCACGCCGCTGCGGTCATATGCATTGCATTGCACTCATGCATTGGTTCCTGGTTGTATTACGTGTCATGACATTCAGCACTCTCATTCCATTGGCATCCATGCTACTTCTTGCACCGTTCACCTGATACCCTGGTGTTATCTGTTAATGGAGTGCTGTGCCCGAGGGGCTGACTTATGTGCTGACTTGCACTATCTGTTTTGCATTCATTTGCTTAACTGTTGAGAAAGATATTTTTAAAAGAGGTTTTTACTGAGCCCAGATATTTTCTAAAGGATTTCACGGTTTTACTGTTTTTCTCAAAGGGTTGCACTGTTCTATATAGCATGATGGAGTGCCTTATGTGATTTCTTGCTGCTCAGTTATTATTTACTTTTATTGCTCACTGAGTTGGAGTACTCACTTTACTCCCTGCACCTCGCGTGCAGATGCAGGTATTGGTTACCCGGTAGCGGGTTTGAGCTGGTTGAGGATTTGCTATCGTAGTTGAGCAAGGTGACCGCCGGCGTTTGCGGCACCGGACTTCGTCTTTTGATTCTAAACTTTATTCTGTATATTATTGACCCTGTGGTCGTGTTCAGACTTCCTTAGATGCTCGTGACTTGTGACACCCCGGTCGGGCTGTGTTGGGTCGTATATATATCGATTGTTATTGTCATTAAGTTGTATTTATCTAATCATTTATGTTTAAAATTTTTTGAAAGAGGCGTTGTTGTTCTGTTGGCTGGCCTTGTCTTCACGAGAGGCGCCATCACGACCGGGCTGGGAAATGGGTCGTGACACTATTCTTTAGCTTTTAAAATTCCACAATGTCCATCCCAAGAAGGGCCTAATAGTGGACAAATTTGCTCCTTTTTTACTTTGCTTTTAAAAAGTTGAAGACTATTAATCATCTCATATGTTCTACCATTTAAGACTAGATAATAAACGATGTTAGAAATACGCCTTAGAAGCTGAAAATAGTAAAATTATTTTACTGTTTCAGCTTAAGAGTTATTTACTGCAGTAATTTAGTTGAAATAATTTTGAACTAGTCTTTAGGAGTGAACTAGTCTCTAGGAGTTTGTTATTTTCAGCAGATTTTGTGCTGATATTTAGGTCTTTTAAGTTAGTATTTATCTTATAAATTGTAGTCCAAACGTAGTAAAATAATATAGAATTTTCAGCTTCAGTTCCGTTTACATCTATTCCAGTATACTCTTTTTATTTTCCCGTCATCTTCCCTTGTTATTTCCCTTAATTTCTTTTATCAAGAACCAACAATTGGTATCAGAGCCATTTTCTTAAGAGACCTAAATAAATCTTTTCTTGAGTGAGATGGAGACTGAAACGAATTTTTCTCAATTGGCTCCTCCAGTCTTTGATGGTGAAAATTACCAATTGTGGGCAGTGAGAATGGAGACTTACTTGGAGGCTTTAGATCTTTGGGAGGCCGTGGAAGAGGATTATGATGTTCTTCCGCTGCCCAGATCAAGAGTCACAAGGAAAAGAAAACCAGGAAATCAAAGGCGAAAGCAACTTTGTTTGCTGGTGTGTCTGCAACAATTTTCACGAGAGTTATGGCTCTCAAATCAATAAAAGAAATCTGGGATTATCTGAATGGAGAATATACAGGAGATGAAAGAATTCGAGACATGAAGGTGCTGAATTTAATAAGGGAATTCGAGTTGCAGAAAATGAAAGAATTTGAGACCGTCAAAGAATACTCAGATCTGTTGCTTGGCATTGTTAGCAAGGTAAGGTTGCTTGACACTAAATTTAAAGATTCAAGAATTGTTGAAAAAATTCTTGTTATGGTGCCTGAAAAATATGAAGTATCCATAACTACCTTGAAAAATACAAAGGATCTATCCAAGATTACCTTGGCAGAATTGTTAAATACATTGTAGGCACAGGAGCAAAGGAGGCTTATGAGGCAAGATGGTATGGTTGAAGGAGCCTTGGCAGCCAACCACAGAACTCAAAGCAAGGGTAATGATGCAAAGAAAAATTACCCACCTTGTTAGCACTGTGGCAAAAAAGGTCATCCACCGTTCAAATGTTGGAAGAGGCCAGATGCAAAGTGCAAAATTTGCAACCAACTTGGTCATGAAGCTGTAATTTGCAAAGGCAAATATCAAAAGCATGAAGCAGATGCCCAAGTCGCCAATTAAGAAGAAGAAGATCACTTGTTTGTGGCAACTATTCTTTTAATCAAGAAATTGATTTTTTGTTGATTGATAGTGGTTGTACAAACCACATGACATATGACAGAAATCTTTTTAAAGAGTTCACGTCTATGGGAAATAAGAAAGTCAGAATTGGGAATGGTGATTATATTCTTGCTAAGGGAAAAGGAATTGTTGCAATCCTAACAAAGTCAGGTACTAAGAAAATTTCAGATGTTCTTTATGTTCCTGATATTGATCAAAATTTATTAAGTGTTGGACAACTAATGAAAAAAAGGATTTAAAGTATCCTTTGAAGATAAATATTGTTTCATTTATGATGCAACTGGACTTGAGATATTAAGGGTTAAAATGAGAGGTAAAAACTTCTCATTTGGTCCAACCGAAGATGAAGAATGGAGCCCAAAGAATCTACAAAGTGCAGATAATCCTCCAAAAGAGGACATATGTGAAAATGAGGCAAAGAAGTTGTCAATACTTCAGAAAAATAAAATTTGGAAGAAAGTTGACAAGCCTCAAGGAAAAATGCAAATGTGGAAGAAAGTTGACAAGCCTCAAGGAAAAATGCAAATGAAGCCGAAAAAAGAGCCAACTTATTTCATTGACAATCATGAGATGCAGCAAAATAGAAAATTGAACTCGATTTACTGCAAGTCCAAAGATCAGTTGGCAGATTTACGTACAATGTCGCTTCCAGTTAAAGGTTTACAAGGCATAAATTCAGAATTTGCAGCTTCAAAAGCATGGAGGAGTGTTAGAAATATGCTTTAGAAGCTGAAAATAATAAAATTATTTTACTGTTTCAGCTTAAGAGTTATTTACTGCAGTAATTTAGTTTGAATTTGAAATTATTTTGAACTAGTCTTTAGGAGTGAACTAGTCTCTAGGAGTTTGTTATTTTCAGCAGATTTTGTGCTGGTTTTTAGGTCTTTTAAGTTAGCATTTCTCTTATAAATTGTAGTCCAAATGCAGTAAAATAATATAGAGTTTTCAGCTTCAGTCCTTTTACATCTATTCCAGTATACTCTTTTTATTTTCCTGTCATCTTCCGCTGTTATTTCCCTTAGTTTCTTTTATCAAGAACCAACAAACACAATTAGTCCTTTTGTGTCTACTCGAGTGGTATTTGATGGAAAACAGGTATGAACAACGGAAGAAAATAGCCAGAATCACTTGCAAGTAATATAGACAACACATAATCATAGATTTTAATCAAATATAAAATCGATACTTATCTCTTGAAGCGTGACTGCGATCGCCAAAAGAGCCTTCAAGTACGAGCGAAAACCGTCCACGAGATCATCCTCCAGTTCCACAGTCGCGTCTTCTGCTGTGTGACCCGAAATTAGCGAAATTGGTGTGGGCGAATTTTTTGTAGGAAAACTGTGTAGTAAAAAACCTTGGCCTTCTTATGGAATAAGACCTCTTTATATAGCCACATGTTTTAGGGTTTAAAACCTTTTCTTAAATCTATTGGGTCTTCCTTTTCCACCAAGAAATATAATTCCATTTAATTCCTAATTATTCGGGCACAATAGGGACCGCAATATTTAATTAACGAGGCTTCCTATTATGGACTTAATCCGAAATATCCGAATTAATACTACCATAATAAATTACGAATTATTCCACTAAAAATTTGTAACTGCACTCCTCAGTTCAATATCGAAATTCTTCCATTAAATCTTATTTAACTCCCCATGTTCAGATTCAGATACTAATCAAATAAATTAAATTACTGACCATTTTATTTATTGATTATTTCCTTTAGACTTTCGCTTAACTTATTTCATGTGAAGGATACAAAATCCACCTGCAGGGTTTAGACATGAAAACTTATAAGCTTTCATAAAGGTGTATCATCAATACCGAGACATGGATTCCTTCAACTAACTATTACTTTGCCAATGTATATCATCATTGTCCAATTTACCAGGCATATTGACCTACAAAAGAATCTCGTCTTTTAATAAATCAAAACAATGAATAATATATACAACTTTAATAATTATATCAAGATCAAGAGTATAAGTACGTTTAGTGGCTGGAGAAGTTATTTTATTAAGTCAGTATAAAATACTTATCTCTACTTGGTCCGTTCAATACATGCAAAATGTACTAGCACAAGAAGTCGGAATTAAACCATTCCCAGAATCAAGATAAATTATTTTTAATCTTGTGCTACAATCATTCTTGATGGTTTGTCCAATTCCATCATTATATTGTGAACATGTTCTTTATACTTATAAGAACCGATGATTTAATCTTCCGTGTATAAGCTAAACTCTATACACTAAATCATCTACTATATAAGTAAAGGACACAAACGAATATATAATCTATTTAAAACTTTATTAAAATTGAGTAAATAATTGTTCCATAATAAATACTATATCTAAACCAAAGTCCATAGTTAATAGTATATCGCACTTAGACTTTTAACCATGACAATTATTAGAATATACAATATCTAAATGCATCGTTAATAGTATAAGCCTTAAAAATCTCCCACTTAGACTCACAACTATGCATCTATAACTTTCACAGCTATCCTTTTGCATGACTATTAAAAGTCTCTGCCAATAAACTTTTGCTAAGTAGAATTTGCCAAGTTATTTTCAAATGCAATCTTTGTCTAGTAGTGCTTTATCGTAACTAACTAGTTTGTTATTAAGCTCTTCAAGATCTTGTTATGAAACTCTCCATGAGTACATACCAAACTATGATTTTCCTTATTATTCTCCCACTACGACGAAGTACTACTAATATTATCTTTATTACCTTTCGGTACTAAAATATTAATGACTTCTTCCTGCAGTGTTCTCTGCTCAACATCACTCCCACTACTTGGAGGTAGTAAATTTCTTTTTGTCTATAAACGTTTCTCCCTCTACTTAAATGCAATGGAACGTCAATTCTGACATATAGAGTTGTATGTTCTTGAGCGTTTGAATTTTTAGATGATTCATTTGTTATTTCTTTACTTAGTTCATGTAAAACTAGTTTACCTCTAGGAAGATAATTTATTAAATAATCCTATTATAGAGAACTGATATTTGTGCTAACAATTACCTTCTTTTCTTTAGGAAAATAATATAAACCTTTCCCTTGGATATCCAATAAAAACGTAAATTCATCCTTGATTTTATCTTATCCGTTTTCCCTTTCAGTATATATATTGGACAATTCCATATTCGTGCCGCAGACCGGACTTACGTTAAGTCCACAGTTCTATGGGGTCCAAGATACTGACTTAGAAAGAACTTAAATCAGAATGTAATTGCAGTTTCTAAGGGATATCCATAACGAAAAAGAAATAAATCAGAATAACTCACCATTAATCTAAACATCTCCATAAAAGTCATATTTCTTCTCTCTACTACACCACTCTATTATGGAGTATCCTGTGTAGACAATTGAGATATAATCTTCTATTTTGATAAGTAACTAATGAACTTTGTAGAGAAGTGCTAGCCACCTATGATCAGATCGTAGTAATTTAATATAATTTCGTGGTGCTTCTCCGCATCAAGCCTTAAAATCCTGAAATTATTCAAAGCATTCAGACTTACGGTGCATCAAATAAATATATTCATAGTCCGAGTAATCATTTATGAATGTCATAAAAATATTCAAAACCACCTCTTGCCTATATATTCATTAGACAATACAATAAAAAATGGATTAGTTCTAACTTATCACTAGCGCTCTTTCCTTTGGAGCAGAAATGTCTCTTAGTCATATTTCCTTCTAAACAAGATCCATAAGTTGGTAGTGCCTCTTCTTTCAATGAATCTTAAAGTTCATCATTGACCAACTAAAATCCTATCCAGATAATTATGACTTAGACGTAAGTGCACAGATAAGTTTCACTCAATTTTGAAGAACATTTTCTCTTATAAGGTAGACTAATATTTTTCAGCTCAGGAGATCGACATTAATAATAACAAGGTCATACATCCATGTACCACAAGAGATATAATATTTATGAAGCTCAATAACACAAGAGTTATTCTGAAGTAAATTAAATAACAATCTCTTATTTTGCTCAAAAACCAAAATTAATGTGACGACCCGGCCGGTCATTTTAAGAATTTACGCCCCGATCCCCTATTAACTGCTTTCCCCATGCTTATTTCTGCTATTGTGAGTTGCCGGGAGGATTCGTTTTGTGTTTCAGAGTGTTTTGGGACACTTAGTCCCTAAATGAGAGTTTTAGCCTTAGAATTTGGACCGTAGTCGGAGCAGTGTGAAGACGTTCTCGGAATGGAATTCCGTTGGTTCCGTTAGCTCCGTTGGGTGATTTCGAGCTTAGGGGCATGTTCAGATTATGTTTTGGAGGTCTGTAGCTTAATTAGGCTTGAAATGCCGAAAGTCGAATTTTTGAAGTTTCCTTGAGATTTTGATATCAGAGTCGGAATGGAATTTCGGAAGTTTGAGTAGGTCCGTTGTGTAATTTGGGACGTGTGTGCAAAATTTCAGGTAATTCGGACGAGGTTTGATAGGCTTTTTGATCGAAAACGGAAATTGGAAGTTTTGGAAATCCTTAGGCTTGGATTGGAGAGTGATTTGTGGTTTTAGCATAGTTTGATGTGATTCGAGGATTGGAATAAGTTCGTATGATGTTTTAGGATTGGTTGACATGTTTGGTTGAGGTCCCGAGGGCCTCTGGTGAGTTTCGGGTGCTTAACGGAAATTGAATTGGACTTAGGAGAAATCTGAAGTTGGCTGAACCTGTCATAACCGCACCTGTGTGTATGCGACCGCAGGTGCAGCACCACATAAGCGGTTAGAGGACCGCAGATGCGGCTTGAGGCGATTTAGAAGCAGCACCGCATCTGCGGAAAAGAGGTCGCAGGTGCGGAAGCTGGACTTTAATGAAAAGTCGCAGGTGCGGTCCATTTGTCGCAGAAGCGGTACCACAGGTGCGGTCCCATGACCGCAAAAGCGGTTCCACTAGTCAGAAAAAGGGGCAGAATCGAGGGTTAAGTCTTAAAACCTTAGAAATTGATTTGGGAGCTCGGGATTGGCGATTTTAGGAGAGAATTTCACCTGGGTGTTTTGGGTAAGTAATTCTTACTCGGTTTTGACTAATTTCACGAATCTATGCTTAAATTCATCCTTTAAATTCAAATTTGGGGTGAAAATTTGGAGAAGAATTGGAAAAGTTTTTAGGCCTAATTTTGGAGTTTTGATCATGATTTTGATGTCGGATTGGACTAATTTCTGTATATATGAACTCGTGAGAGTGTGAGGATTCCGAATTTGTAAATTCTACCCGATTCCGAGATGTGGGCCCGAGGGGCTTTTTGGGCGATTTTTCCTAATTTCGCATATTAGCTTCGAATTAAGTAGTTGAATTAGTTACTTGAAGTTATATTTACATTATGCAATTACTTTGAATAGATTTGGGCCATTTGGAGTCGGATACTCGTGGCAAGAACGTGGTATTGAGTTGACTGAGCTGGTTCGAGGTAAGTGGCTTGCCTAACCTTGTGTGGGGGAACTCCCCTTAGGAATTGGTACTGTGATATATGAAATGCCTTGTACGTGAGGTGACGAGTGCGTACATGTGCTAATTGTTGAAAATCCTGTTTTCATTAAGTAACGATAATTGCGTTTTCTTCCCTGTTTTTACTAATTACAATTTAAGCCTATTATTAGCTTAGGAAAGCATGTCTAAGTGACTTAACTGCTTTACTTGCTCAAACTGCCTTATTTGAATTCTGTGCAACATGCTAGGCTAGAAATACCTATTTTACCTTGGTATAGATTTGATTGAATCGAATATTCTTCGTGTTGGTGCTGTGTGTTTACTTTGGGACTACGGGCGATATCCCGGGAGATCCCCCTTACTTGTTTATTTAGGACTACGGATATGGTATTCCGGGAGATCCCCCTGCACATTTATATTGGAACTACCGGACTGCACCCGGTAGATTCCCCCAATACTGGGTATTTACATTTGGGACTACGGATGTGGTATTCCGAGAGATCCCCTGCGCGTTATGAGTTGGACTACGGGACGATATCCGGGAGATCCACTGGATATTTATATTTGGGGACTACATGACGGTATTTTGGGAGATCCCCGGTTGTTATCTCTGTGTTGAGCTGTATTCCTTCTGTGATTATTTTGTCTCTGTTGTAGTTATTGCTACTTGATTACTAGAGATTTTGACGCATTTTATACACCTTCTTGCTTATGCTTTGATCAAATATTCATACAAAATAGTCCCAAAAGGCTTACAAGTTGTGCTTGATTGCAGGTTTGATAAACAAAGTGACAAAATGTCAAAAATCGGCTCAAAAGGAGTGAAACTTGCACAAGTGACAAAGGCAAGGCAAGCTCAAGCAAAGCAGGCCTAGTGCGGCCGCACTACACTTTGTGCGGTCCGCAGTGGGAGATTCAGAGAGCTGTTATTTCAAGCATTAAGGCAGTGCGGCCGCACTAGGTTTTGTGCGGTCCGCACTGAAGGCAATGCGGCCGCACTACCATTCTGTGCGGTCCGCAGAGCCAAAGTTCAGAGAAGATGCAGAATGGAGCTTTGAAGCCTGTGCGGTCCGCAGTCCATTCTGTGCGGACCGCACTAGAAGCCTCCGCGGCCGCAGTCCATTCTGTGCGGTCCGTGGAGCCCAAGTTCAGAGAGTGAGACTTTTGAAGTCAAGAGCCCAGTGCGGACCGCGGTCCATTTTGTGTGGTCCGCACTAACCCCGCAGGGGCAATTTTGTCCAGATTTTTCAGCTTAGTATAAATAGATTCTTTTTCCATTTTTAGGGTATCAGATGTTGTAATACATCAGCTGCGCTCGTGGGTCGACTTTTCTTAGCCATTTTGGGCGTTTTGACCTACTTTTCTTCATTGAATCTTTCTATTTAGCTTAGCAATTAATTAAGATGTGTTTATCTTCTTCTATTCTTGCTTTTCTTCTTTAATTATGAGTAGTTAGACCCATAAGCTAGGGTTGTGGCTCAACCGTAGTGTGGGTAATTGATGGGTCTTGTATTTTAGGGCTAATTTGACTATGGGTGTTTGTTATTCGGGCCAATTTCATGGTTAATTTTTGAATTATTGGTTGCAAACACTAGTTTGTGTTGAGTTGACTTGAGCTCTTCTTGAGAAAGAGAGCCTAAGTCTCCGAAATTGGTCCAACAATGAATTGGGGCGTACTCAAGATATTGATAGCCCCAATTAAAGGGTTAAACCTCAAGAGAGTAATACCTGAATTGAACCCTAGTTGCTTGTGCAAATTTGCATACCCAATTGGTCTTGAGAGAGCCAATTCGGGCAAAATCACTCGAACCACCGACAGGTGTACAGTGGGTAGAGTCGTGCAACAGTTATAACATACTCCCCAAATGTGTCAAGCATGCCTTAGATTCAAGTACCCGTCAATTGACCACCTAGGCGGTAGTCATTACCCTAGTGCCTTTTAAACCTATTTGAACAACTCGTAGCATTATAACTCTTAGCATAATTTAGTTGCAATTACTATTTGTAGATTGATAATAGTAGAAGTAAACAAAAACCCAAAAATGAATAGAAGTGTAATTTGGAACACAAACACAATTCTACACTAGATCGATACTCGATTCCAAATTCTAGCTCTCTGTGGATTCGATCCCGACCCTAAATCGGGTAAAAGCTGCTCCGACCCTCTCTCGCTACTTAAATAGTAGTGTAGAGTAGGCCGCGATCACTTTTTGGCGCCATTGCCGGGGAGCTAACGGTTTTGGCTATTTATCTAGATAGATTTGTGTTTTGTTCTTCTTTCCTTCTGTGTTACTAATTTGTTTGTGTCAATACATCAGGTACAAAATGGCATTAAATGCTAACGACCCTCTTGGAAATGTGAATGCGGGGGAGGAGGTAGATGACATTGGAGAAGAAGAGGTGCCTCTTGTACCTCAAGGACAACGTAGAGGCTGCCAACCCAATGCAAATGAGAACGTTCCAGACCCTCCTCCGCCACCTCCAAGAGTGGCTCCAAGAGTTCTTCCCAACCAAGGCTATGTGAGTGCTATTGGCCCGCCCCGGATTCGGGCGGGCAATTTTCAAATAACCAACGTGATGCTGACATTATTGGAGCAGCGGGGTGTTTCACAGGTCCTCCCACTCAGAATGCGTACAAACATCTCAAGGGGTTCGTGGATACCTGTTGGGGAGCAAGCAAGCCAATGTGTCCGAGGATGCACTTCGATTGAGGCTTTTCCCTTTCTCACTTAGGGGGAAAGCATTGGACTGGCTTGAGCGACTCCCCAATCATTCCATCTACTACTTGGGATGAAGTTGGCGGATAAGTTCATTGCCAAATTCTTCTCACCGGGACACATGGCAGCACTAAGGGTTGAGATCTTAGCCTTCAAGCAGGAACCTACTGAACCATTGCATGAGATTTGGGCCGATACAGAACTATGGTGAAAGAATGCCCAACAATGATATGACAGAGGCGATGATACAACAATATCGGGGCATCAGTACAACAAACCAATGCATAGTGAACCAATTGGCTGGGGTAATTTCATGAAGCTGCCTTATGATGAAGCTTGTGAGATTCTTGATGAAATGGCTGACAACCCTCCTTGGCAAAGTAGAGGCCAATGTGCCTCAGGGTGACCCCACGGTTACTCATTTGCATAAAGAACTACATGACCATGGACAGGCTATAGCAGAACTTACAACAACAATGAACCAATTGGCAAAGGCACAGTTGCAACAAGTCCAAAATCCTCGCCAAGTGAATGCTATGGAGGGTGTTAACATGCTAGTGAACCAAAGAAGGCGAAGAGGTCAACAGAACCAAGGGAATTCGGATCAATTTGACAATGATGGTAGTGGATTTCAAGATGATGGCTATGATGAGCAAAATGAGGAGGTGCAATATGTGAATAATTACCAAGGCCAAAGAGGGAATTCTTCAAACCAACAACAACAATGGCGATCCCAGGGCAATTAGGGTAACCAACAACAACGCAACAATAATTGGAACAATCAACATCAAGGGAACAACAATTGGGGAAATCAAAATAACAACCGCAACAATCAAGGAAACTGGGGCAACAACAACAATTGGGGTGAAAATAACAACAACAACCAAGGCGGGTGGAACAATAACCAAGGAAATCGGGGGCAAGGCTTTCAAAGGCCCCCAATGTACCAACAACCGAGCAATCCACCACCTTTTCCTTCCTAGGGTCCTAGTTCATCCAACAATGAAATGGGTAGAACTGAAATGATGTTCGAACAAATGATGAAAAAGAATGCGGACTCCGATGCGCAACTGGCTTCTCACAATACTTCAATTAGGAATTTAGAGGTTCAACTAGGTCAAATCTCTCAGTCTCTAAATACATGCCCTAAAGGTGCTCTACCAAGTGATACGGTAGTGAACCCAAAGGGAGGAAACAATCATGTTATGGCTGTGACAACTAGGAGTGGACGAGGCGGTGATGTCAATGCCTCCAAACAAATGAAAGTTTTGGGTGAAGAAGTTGAGTTGCAAGAAGATGAAGTTCCTTTGGTGGTTGAAGATGTGGTTGATAACAATGTGAACAATGAAGTGAGGATTGACATTAATGATGCCGAGGTGGAAACACAAAGTGACGTGAACCCGTCTAGGGAG
Organism: Nicotiana attenuata; assembly: GCF_001879085.1. Taxonomy (NCBI): domain Eukaryota; kingdom Viridiplantae; phylum Streptophyta; class Magnoliopsida; order Solanales; family Solanaceae; genus Nicotiana; species Nicotiana attenuata. The sequence continues at coordinate 359,746 of NW_017670591.1, forward strand.
CACGTAATTGACATGCCAGAGCCGGTTGTGCCAAAAGCCAAGGCACTCTTGCCTAGGACACCTCCCCCTTACTCAGAGGCTAGCCAAGCAGAAAAATGAGAATCAGTTCAAAAAGTTCATAGACATGATGAAGAGCCTATCCATTAATGTTCCTTTGGTAGAAGCTTTAGAGCAGATGCCTGGCTATGCTAAATTAATGAAAGATTTGGTGAAAAAGAAAAGATCCATGTACTGTGAAACTATCAAGATGACCCACCAAGTTAGTGCTATAGTACATTCAATGGCTCCGAAATTAGAGGATCCCAGTGCTTTCACAATCCCTTGCACTATAGGGAGTGCAGACTTTGCTAAAGCTTTATGTGATCTTGGGGCAAGCATCAACTTAATGCCCTACTCAGTTTTCAAGACTTTGGGTATTGGGCCACCGAGGCCAACTTCCATGCGATTGCAAATGGCAGACCGATCTATGAAGTGACCATTGGGTATTGTTGATGATGTGCTCGTCCGGGTATCTTGCCAGCTGATTTTGTGATCTTGGATTGTGAGGTAGATTATGAGGTCCCGATCATATTAGGGAGACCTTTCCTTGCTACGGGGAAGGCTCTAGTGGATGTGGAAGCAGGGGAACTCACTTTCAGGGTGGGTGATGAAAAGGTAGTCTTTCATGTGTGCAAGTCAATGAAGCAGCCCAATTGTACCGAAGTGTGCTCATTTGTGGATTTAGTCACGACTGTGATAATTGATGATACCAGTGCAATGATCAATGTTGAGGACCCTTTGGAGGCCGTATTGTTGAATTTGGATGTCAATGATGATGCGGGCCGAGTGGAGTGCGTGAATGCTTTACATGGAATGGGCTCTTATCCTTATGAGCCTAGGAAACCTTCTTTGGATCTTGAAAATAGAAAGATACCTCCAACAAAGCCTTCAATTGAGGAACCCCCGGTGTTGGAGTTGAAGCCATTACCTCCACACCTCAGGTATGAATTCTTGGGCTCTAATTCAACTTTACCAGTTATTCTTTCCTCCTGTCTTACTAGCATGCAGGTTGACGCCACATTGGCGGGGCTCAAAAACCGGAAAAAGGCAATTGGATGGACTTTAGCTGATATTCAGGGAATAAGCCCCGCATTCTGTATGCACAAGATTATTCTGGAAGATGATGCAAAACCCTCATTGGACATCAAAGGAGGCTCAATGAGGCAATGCAAGAAGTGGTGAAAAAAGAGGTGATCAAATGGTTAGATGCCGGTGTGGTGTATCCTATCTCTGACAGCTCATGGACTTCTCCGGTGCAATGTGTGCCGAAGAAGGGTGGTATGACTGTGGTGACCAATGCTAACAATGAACTTATTCCAACCCGGACAGTGACCGGATGGAGGGTGTGCATGGACTACCGCAAGCTGAACAAGGTGACCTGCAAGGATCACTTCCCATTGCCTTTCCTGGACCAGATGCTAGATCGCCTTGCTGGGCGTGCCTTCTATTGTTTCTTGGATGGTTATTCAGGGTACAATCAAATTTTGATAGCTCCCGAGGATCAGGAGAAGACAACCTTTACTTGTCCATATGGCACCTTTGCTTTCTCTCGGATGCCCTTTGGGTTGTGTAATGCACCGGCAACATTCCAACGGTGTATGATGGCCATTTTCACCGATATGGTGGAAGATATATTAGAGGTGTTCATGGACAACTTCAGTGCGGTTGGTGATTCATTTGAAGAGTGTTTGCACAATTTTGATAGAGTTTTGGCCCGGTGTGAAGGCACCAATCTTGTGCTAAATTGGGAAAAATGCCACTTCATGGTTGAGGAGGGCATAGTGTTGGGCCATAAAATTTCAAAGCATGGGATTGAAGTTCATAAAGACAAGATAGAGGTGATTTCAAGGCTTCCTCCCCCACTTCTGTCAAGGGGGTGAGGAGTTTTCTTGGGCATGCGGGGTTCTACCGGCGACTTATCAAGGATTTTTCGAAGGTAGTGAATCCTCTTTGCAAGTTGTAAAAAAAGGATACAAAGTTTGTGTTTGATGAGAGATGTATGCAAGCCTTTGAACTTCTCAAGCATAAGTTGACAACCACCCCGATCAATACCGCACCCAATTGGAGCTTGCCTTTCGAGCTCATGTGCGACGCGAGTGATGTTGCGGTTGGGGCAATTTTGGGTCAAAGAGTGAGCAAAATGTTTCATCCAGTGTACTATGCGAGCAAGACTATGAATGAAGCTCAAAGGAACTATACAGTGACTGAGAAAGAATTGTTGGCTATTGTGTTCGCCATGGAAAAATTTCGGCCATATTTTATGGGAGCCAAAGTCATAGTGCACACCGATCATGCAGCTCTTAGATATTTGATGACAAAGAAAGAATCCAAAGCTAGACTGATGCAATGGGTCTTATTACTTCAAGAGTTTGATTTGGAGATAGTTGACAAGAAAGGTAGCAAAAACCAAGTGGCGGATCATTTGTCCCGCTTGGAGGAGGAAGGAAGGCCGTGTGATGGCCTAGAGATCAATGACACATTCCCCGATGAGCGACTACTTTCTGTGTCGATGAGTGATATGCCATGGTTTGCGGACATTGCTAATTTCCTTGTGACTGGCATCATCCCGTGTGAGCTCTCTTCTAACCAAAGGAAGAATCTCAAACGGGATAGTCTGGACTTCTATTGGGACGAGCCATACTTGTTCAAGATTTGCACCGACGGAGTAATCCGAAGGTATGTACCTGAGGAGGAGCAATTTAGCATCCTAGAGGCTTTTCATTCCTCCCCCTATTGTGGCCATCATGGAGGGGCGAGGACGGGTTCGAAAGTTCTGAGTTGTGGTTTTATTGGCCAACCTTGTTCAAAGATGCAAGTGATCTAGTCAAAAGGTGTGATCAATATCAACGAGCGGGCCGGATTTCCAAGAAAGATGAGATGCCTCTAAACACCATTCTCGAAGTTGATATCTTTGATGTATGGGGTATCGATTTTATGCGCCCTTTTGTAAGCTCGTGTGGAAACACTTACATTCTTGTAGCAGTTGATTATGTCTCAAAATGGGTTGAGGCCGTGGCCTTGCCCAACAATGAAACTAGGAGTGTGGTGGCATTTCTAAAGAAGAACATTTTCACAAGGTTTAGCACGCCTCAGGCAATTATTAGTGATGGAGGATCGTATTTTTGTAATAGAGGTTTTGATGCCTTGCTTTCAAAGTATGGTGTCAACCACAAGGTGTCTACGCCTTATCATCCTCAAGCAAGTGGCCAGGTTGAAGTGTCTAACAGGGAGATCAAGAGGATTTTGCCCAAAACCGTCAATGCCAATAGGACCGATTGGTCTAAAAAGTTAGATGCTCTATGGGCTTACCAGACCGCTTACAAGACTCCAATTGGTATGTCGCCGTACCGGTTGGTGTTTGGGAAAGCATGTCATTTACTAGTAGAGTTGGAGCATAAGGCCATGTGGGCCTTGAAGAAGTTGAATCTTGATTGGGACATAGCTGCTAATCTTCGGGTGGAGCAACTCAATGAGCTTGATGAATTTAGGTTCCATGCCTACTCTAGTTTGTCCCTGTATAAGGATAAAATGAAATACCTTCATGACAAATATACTCGGGGCAAGGAGTTCAAGGTGGGAGATTTGGTGCTCTTATTCAATTCTCGACTAAGGTTGTTCCCGGGAAAGCTGAAATCAAAGTGGAGCGGACCATTTGAAGTAGTGTGTGTGACCTCGTTTGGTGCTCTTGATTTGAAGAACAAAAGTGGGGAAGTTTTTAGAGAGAATGGGCATAGGGTCAAGCACTATTTGGGTAAGTTTGAAGATTTGGTGCTCTTATTCAATTCTCGACTAAGGTTGTTCCCAGGAAAGCTGAAATCAAAGTGAAGCGGGCCATTTGAAGTAGTGTGTGTGACCTCGTTTGGTGCTCTTGATTTGAAGAACAAAAGTGGGGAAGTTTTTAGAGTGAATGGGCATAGGGTCAAGCACTATTTGGGTAAGTTTGATGATAGCCATGTGGTGGTTGTTGTTCATTTCAAGTGATTGGATGGTAACATGCGTCGTGCCGCGACGTTAAATCAGGCGCTTCTTGGGAGGCAACCCATGTGTTTTTCATTCTTGTTTTTATTTGATTTTCATTGTAGTGTAGGATTGATTTTTGGGCTAACTGGTTGTGAGATGTTACAGGATTGAGTTGATGCAGTGCAGGACATAATTGAAACAATGCACAGGTCTCTGAAGTTTCCAGTGCGGCCGCACTACCATTTTGTGCGGACGGCACTGGTGAGGGTAAAATGTAGCCTCTCTGAAGTTTGCCAGTGCGGCCGCACTATATTTTGTGCAGTCCGCACTGGAACTCTGCGGCCGCAGTCCGTTTTGTGCGGACCGCAGAGTTTTGCCTTCTTAAACTTGCACAAAACAGGGCAGTGCGGACCGCGGTCCATTTTGTGCGGTCCGCACTGGTAGGTGAGAATGGGCCCCAGGGTTTTTCTATAAATAGTCCCTGAGGGCCTCCTTTTACCCTTTTCGATATCTTCATTCTCAAACATCTAAAAAGCACTATTCGTCATCGTAATTGCTCATAACTGGTTGCTTGGACTTATTTCAACCCACTCATCTCATAACTGGTAACGTAGATTCATTTTAATTACATTCATTTTGTTAGTTTCCTTAGTTCTTTTGTTTTTCTTTTCCTTCTTTTTCTTCCTCCCGTATATTTCCTCATTGTTTAGGTTAGATGAGTTAGGTTTTTGATTCCTGCATATTTAGTTGGTTTAATGAACTGGGTAATGATCTAGGGACACTACTTAGGTGGTCAATTAGACTTAAAAAGCAAAAATCATGAACCCTAATTTAATGCCTCAACTGGGCACCCAGTGCGGACCGTAGTCGATTCTGTGCGGTCCGCGGTGCCCTTGTGCGGTCCGCACTACCATTTTGTGCGGACCGCACTGATGAAGTCTGGGAAGCTGAACTTTGGGCAGTGCGGCCGCGGTTGATTTTGTGCGGTCCGCACTGCCAAGATACAGAGGATGGATTTCTGAACCCCACACCTGTGCGGACCGCGGTTGATTTTGTGTGGCCCGCACTGGTCCCTGTGCGGCCGCACGCCATTTTGTGCGGTCCGCACTGGGCTGTTTTCTGCAACATGTCTGCAACAATTTCATTCTGTTCTACAACACTGTTTTATCTGAGACTACTGATACTAACAAGTTATTTGAATTATAATTGCGGACAATGGTGAGACAACGTGGTAAACAACCGGGCAGAGGAGGAGGGAAGAAGAAAATGATAAAACTCACTCCCCAAGCTCGGGAAAACATTAAAAGGACCAGAAAACTAGTCAAAGCTGCTGACAGAGCTGCTTCCCATTCCTCGGGGAGTGAGTATGAACCATCAAGGGACATTTCTTCGGACTCCGTGTCAGAATACATGAAAGATTGGCCGGAGAGACCTAGGCTATGAGACACTTCTCCACAATCACCCACTGCCCAAGCACCAACACATGTCATATCTGAGTCGTCTGAGGGCTCCGCCGCAGGTAGTGGGGAATACTCCACCTCTCCCACAGCTTCATTATCTGGAGAGGGTACAGTAGGTGCTGAGGAGAAAGTTGGGGGAGATGAGGAAGTGGCAGAAGGAGGAGAACCAAGGGTTGGGGGTGTTGATAGAACAAGGAAGCCGGAGGTTTGGCGTGATAGATTTGTTAGTGAGGTGGCGTACCACTAATTTCGGGAGTGGTGGCTGGTGAGAAAGCTGATTCCGGAGAGGAGCTTCATTGATAGAGACCTATTACCCCACAACCCAACGTGCAGAGACAGTTTAGGACTAGAGTGGGCTGGGAACATTTTCTAGAAGAGTGTGTGGATGCCAACGAACACATGGTCAAAGAGTTTTACTATAATGTAGCCCACATCAAAAAGGGCTCCAAAGTGACCAAGGTTCGAAATCTGAAAGTGTTATTTGACGGGAAGTACCTCAACGAATACCTTGGCTTCAATGAGGAGGACGAGACCTTATACATGGCAAAGATGGCAATGGGTGAAGAGGTTCGTCCATGGTTGGCACAATACCTGGCAATCCCAGGTACCACCCCGGACTGGTTGACTGCTGGAGTCCGTATTCTGAGACGGAGTCTGAACTTTGAGGCACGGGGGTGGGAGACTTTTGTTTGTAGCCGGTTGGACCCTACCACTCATGAAAACTCCCTACCTCTCCACCGAGCTGTGTTGGTTGCTTCTATCATGGCAGGGTACCCCATCAACGTGGGGAATTTGATGTCCAGTATTATTTCTATTGTGGGTGCGGAGCATGACCAGAACTATCCTTTCCCCAGCACCCTCACTATGTACTTCCGGGACTTGAAGGTGGAAAAGAGGCCCTTCGATGTCAAAGTCAGAGCGAAGGCTCCTTTCTCTTAGTACAGTATGCAGGGGGATGATAACCCCAAGAGCAAGAACTTCAAGGGTACAACTACTACTACAATTGGCCAGTCTGAAGAGCCAGTTGTGGTAGTGGCTCCTGCTGAGCCTACCTCTACTTCCACAGATATCCCTCCCGGTCCATCCACATCCACAGCCACTCTTGCTGGCCCGTCCACCTCAGCAAGCCCGGAGATTCCATCTTCCCGGGCCCATCCTATTACTGCCCACATATTGAGCCAGGCACTTATGAGTATCAACAACTGGATGCAGACTGCCTCATCCAAGTTGTCCATTTTGACCACCACTGTTGAGGCTCAGTCGGCTCCCCCAGCTCCACAGGTTCCACAGTCCATAGAGGATGCTCTTAAGGAGATGTTGGACAACCAGAAGAAAATACTCGACAACCAGAAGAAGCTTGCTGAGGCAGTTGATTCACACAGCAAGGCTCTCAAGGAGCTTGCTAGGGAACATAAGAAGCTAAGGAAGACACGGGCCTCCAAAGAGTCCATGAAGGAGTTGAGAGCAGATATAGATAGACTGAAGGCAGATAACCCGCCTTTAGATTTATTGCTCCAGGACCCAGCCCCAGCAATTCATCTAGAGCTGGAGCAGTCCCAGAGGCCTCCCAAGAGGAGGAGAACGATTCCTAAAGCTGATGATGCCATCATCCAGTTGGCGGACCCACCGGAGACTTCCTCCAGCCAGCCACAGGATGTACCAGTTCCAGATCCTGTCCAAGTCTAGGCCCAGGTCCCAGTAGCAGAGCAGCAGGCCACAGGGGACCAGTCTGAGGTTCCCGAGCACACAGAGGACCTAGGGACCACACATGACACTATGCAGACAGACGGGCCTTAGGGAGTCTTCTATATCCTTTCCCTCTTATCTTTTGATGATTTATTTAGACTAGTTGGCATTGGGGATAATGCCAGCTTTCATTTGAGGGGGTAGGCCCTACTATTCATTTGGATGATTGTATATATTTGATACATTTTTATGCTTTCTTTATCTTTTTATCTTTGGTCTGTATATAATTTTGATATTTCGTTACATTTATCGCATTTTTATTTCACTTTGGGTCTGTACATAAAGTTATATCACATTGTATATATTCATCCCATCCATTGTATATTCAAATCCCCTCTCATATATATATTCATTCTATTTTCCGCAAAATTTTTCGTTTTTAGCTTCTTATTTGTGATTCGTAGCTTTTCATTTTCGAAGTTTGCAATAAGCCTTTGGTTTTCTTAATGCCACGGTTCTTTCCAAAGGTGGAGTGTTGTGTGAACCGGGTGGCTCTTCCCAATGATAGATGGCGTGACAACCTTCTTAAGGGTTTGAGTCCGTTTTTATTTTTTTTATTTTTGGTAGTTAATAGTTAAGGGTGCCTCAAGCAAAGCTTCACTTGGGCCTAGCACATTTGCCTTTGATCTTATGGTAAAAAACAAATTGTTGTATTTAGGATGGTGAAAGTCGTGACCTTGAGACTTTTGTGTTGGACGATAATCATCAAGTGGTTTTTCGGGACCATTGTGTGCTCAAATCGTATCTAAGGTCGTTGTGGGCCCCCGACTCTAGGTCTTTAGCAATCCCTTAGCTTGTGTGGTGAGTAATTGAATTGCAAGTCAAAGTCCCGAGCCACTAGTCTAGAACTTGCCCTGAATGTTTGTTGAGGCGAAATCCTAAGTGAATTTTGACTTGAGACATGACTATAGGCTCTCCTTGATCCAAATGATAGTTTGAACAATTCCATAGCCTACCAATGATAAGATCCCCAGTCAACCCTTTTGAGCCTTAGACCTTTTTCCTTCAATAACAATGATACAAGCCTATATCTGTTTTAAAAGATACCCTCTCTTGGCACCCAATCTTTCCTTTAGCACATGGCAAAAGTATAAGTATGGGGGGAGAGACGAGGATTGCAACAAAGTGGTAAAAAGGCACAAAAAAATGAAGAAAAGGAAAGGCAATGAAAAGGAAAGAAAAGCAAAAAGACAAAAAGAATGTTCAATGTGAAAAAGAACAAAAAGGGATTCAAAGAAAAGCAAAGAATGAAAAGTGTGGAAAGTTGAAAAAGGAGAAAAGGTTTGAAATGCATAAGAAAGAGTGACAGTGTGTCTCTCAAACCCCTTAGAAAGAAGTGAAACGACTCAAAGAGTCAAGTGAATGGATGCCAAATCAATCAAAAGAGGTGCTTAAGGGAAGATGGAACCTACTTAGACCAAAACATTTCCTACCCTGAACCAAAAGCCTTCGCAATGTCTCCACAAAAGCCCTATATGATCTTGAGTTGAATGAAGCTTACATTAGTGGATACTCACATAGGGGGCAAGCATATGGTACCTAGAGCCGGACTTGTGGCTTTTTCTTGAGAGAGATGAGTGAATTCCCAGTATCCTCGTTCTGAGTGCCACTATCTTAAAGGTGAGGATTGCTTAGGGAGAGTTGAGGATGTGTGAGTTTGGGTTCCACAATGACCAAAGTAATTGAAAGAGTTCTTTGATGCGTCGAGTCAACTCTTGATGCTCTTGTGTCACACTTGATCCATGGTTTTTTCAAAGAGTAAATGTTGTTAATGATTCATCTGTATTGAGGGCAATTGTTAGTCCCAATTGAGGCTAGTTGAGGTCACTTTAGGACAACTGAAATTTTTGTTGGACATTCTCTTAAGGGGTTGGTCTTATTTTGTTTGCTTGAGGACAAGCAAAAGCTTAAATTTGGGGGAGTTGATAACTAGAGATTTTGACGCATTTTATACTCTTTCTTGCTTATGCTTTGATCAAATATTCATACAAAATAGTCCCAAAAGGCTCACAAGTTGTGCTTGATTGCAGGTTTGATCAACAAAGTGACAAAATATCAAAGATCGGCTCAAAAGGAGTGAAACTTGCACAAGTGACAAAGGCAAGGCAAGCTCAAGCAAAGCAGGCCCAGTGCGGCCGCACTACACTTTGTGCGGTCCGCACTGGGAGATTCAGAGAGCTGTTATTTCAAGCATTAAGGCAGTGCGGCCACACTAGGTTTTGTGCGGTCCGCATTGAAGGCAATGCGGCCGCACTACCATTCTGTGCGGTCCGCAGAGCCAAGGTTCAGAGAAGATGCAGAATGGAGCTTTGAAGCCTGTGCGGTCCGCAGTCCATTCTGTGCGGACCGCACTAGAAGCCTCCGCGGCCGCAGTCTATTTTGTGCGGTTCGCGGAGCCCAAGTTCAGGAGAGTGAGATTTTTGAAGTCAAGAGCCCAGTGCGGACCGCGGTCCATTTTGTGAGGTCCGCACTAACCCCGCAGGGGCAATTTTGTCCAAATTTTTCAGCTTAGTATAAATAGATTCTTTTTCCATTTTTAGGGTATAAGATATTGTAATACATCAGCTGCGCTCGTGGGTCGACTTTTCTTAGCCATTTTGGGCGTTTTTACTTACTTTTCATCATTGAATCATTGTATTTAGCTTAGCAATTAATTAATATGTGTTTATCTTCTTCTATTTCTTGCTTTTCTTCTTTAATTATGAGTATCTAGACCCATAAGCTAGGGTTGTGGCTCAACCCTAGTGAGGGTAATTGATGGGTATTGTATTTTACGGCTAATTTGACTATGGGTGTTTGTTATTTGGGCTAATTTCATGGTTAATTTCTGAATTAGTGGTTGCAAACACTAGTTTGTGTTGAGTTGACTTGAGCTCTTCTTGAGAAAGAGAGCCTAAGTCTCCGAAATTGGTCCAACAATGAATTGGGGCGTACTCAAGAGATTGATAGCCCCAATTAAAGGGTTAAACCTCGAGAGAGTAATACCCGAATTGAACCCTAGTTGCTTGTGCAAATTTACATACCCAATTGGTCTTGAGAAAGCCAATTCGGGCAAAATCACTCGAACCACCGACAGGTGTACAGTGGGTAGAGTCGTGCAATAGTTATAACATACTCCCCAAATGTGTCAAGCATGCCTTAGATTCAAGTACCCGTCAATTGACCACCTAGGCGGTAGTCATTACCCTAGTGCCTTTTAAACCTATTTGAACAACTCGTAGCATTATAACTCTTAGCATAATTTAGTTGCAATTACTATTTGTAGATTGATAATAGTAGAAGTAAACAAAACCCCAAAAATGAATAAAAGTGTAATTTGGAACACAAACACAATTCTACACTAGATAGATACTCGATTCCAAATTCTAGCTCTCTGTGGATTCGATCCCGACCCAAATCGGGTAAAAGTTGCTCCGACCCTCTCTCGCTACTTAAATAGTAGTGCGGAGTAGGCCGTTATCACTACTCTTATTACCCTGTGTTACTTTAATACTGCTTCTTTTCCTTATATATTATTGTATATGACTGGTAGGGCCCTGACCTTCCTCGTCACTACTCGACCGAGGTTAGGCTTGGCACTTACTGGGTACCGCTGTGGTGTACTCATGCCCTTTCCTCCACATGTTTTTCGTGTGCAGATCCAGGTACTTCGACTCAGCCCTACTACCCTTGAGGCGAGGCGATTCTCCAGAGACTTCGAGGTATATCTGCTGCGTCCGCAGACCGAGAAGTCCCTTTCCATTCTCTCTTGTGGTGATAGCCCTTCTATCTTTTTTTTTGATTTAGACATTCCGGAGTTAGAGCATTTTGTCGTATTCTTAGCTTGTGATTCATGGGATTCTGGGTTTTGGGAGTTGTTCGGTTTTGAGATCTTGTATTGTATATGCCGAGCAGCATCTTAAACACTTTTATATTTATTAGCTTCGGTTTTTATTAGTTTTCCGCATTTGTTTCTTTTTCCGAAATTGTTAGGCTTACCTAGTCGTAGGGACTAGGTGCCATCCGACATGTTCACGGAGGGTGAACTTGGGTCGTGACAAGTTGGTATCAGAGCTCTAGGTTCATAGGAGTCATGAATCACAAGCCGATTTATTAGAGTCTCGTGGATCGGTACGGAGACGTCTGTACTTATCTACGAGAGGCTATGTAACTGTTAAGAAAATTCCACTTCATTTGAATTCCTTGTCGTGCGAGATTTCCCTGATGTGTTTCCAGCTCATCTTCCGTGCATGCCGCCCGATAGAGATATTGATTTTGGCATTGATCTGTTGCCGGGCACTCAGCCCATTTCTATTCCTTCGTACCGTATGGCTCCTCCTCAGCTAAAGGAGTTGAGGGAGCAGTTACAGGAATTGCTTGATAAGGGTTTCATTTGGCCCAGTGTATCACCCTGGGGTGCTCCTGTCTTGTTTGTAAAAAAGAAGGATGGTTCTATGCGTATGTGTATTGATTATCGCTAGTTGAACAAGGTTGCAGTGAAGAACAGTTATCCTTTGCCTCATATTGATCACCTTTTTGATCAGTTACAGAGTGCTCGTGTGTTTTCTAAGATTGACTTGCGTTCAGGCTATCATCAGTTGAATATTCGGGAGCCAGATATCCCGAAGACTGCCTTCAGGACTCGGTATGGTCATTACGAGTTCCTTGTTATGTCATTTGGGCTGACCAATGCCCCAGCAGCCTTCATGCATTTGATGCACAGTGTATTCCGGCCATATCTTGACTCATTCGTCATTGTCTTTATTGATGACATTCTGGTATACTCCCAGAGTCGGGAAGATCATGAGCAGCACCCGAGGATAGTGCTTCAGACTTTGAGAGAAAAGAAGTTATATGCTAAGTTCTCCAAATGTGAGTTTTGGTTGGATTCCGTGGCATTCTTGGGTCACGTGGTATCTAGTGAGGCGATAAAGGTGGATCCAAAGAAAGTGGAAATAATGTAGAGTTTGCCCAGACCATCCTCAGCTACAGAGATCCGCAATTTTCTTGGCTTGGCGACTTATTACCGTCGATTTGTTCAGGGGTTTTCATCCATTGCGGCACCTATGACCAGGCTGACCCAGAAGGGTGCTCCGTCCAGTGGACGGAAGAGTGTGAGGAGAGCTTTCAGAAGCTCAAGACAGTTTTGACCATAGCTCCAATTTTGATATTGCCTACCGGTTCGGGGTCTTATACTGTCTATTGTGATGCCTCGAGGATTGGCCTTTGAGTGGTATTGATGCAGGACGGTAGGATGATTGCCTATGCGTCCAGACAGTTGAAAATACATGAGAAGAATTATCCTGTCCATGATCTTGAGTTAGCTGCTATTGTTCATGCCTTGAAGATCTGGCGTCATTATTTGTACGGTGTGCCTTGTGAGATTTATACCGATCACCGGAGTTTGCAGCATTTGTTCAAGCAGAAGGACCTTAATTTGCACCAGAGGAGGTGGTTAGAGCTGCTGAAGGACTATGACATCACTATCTTGTATCACCCGGGCAAAGCCAATGTGGTGGCCGATGCTTGGAGTCGCCGGACGGAGAGTTTGGGGAGTTTGGCTTATCTACCAGCAGCGGAGAGGCCCATGGCGATGGATGTTCAGGCCTTGGCCAGCCAGTTTGTGAAATTGGATCTTTCGGATCCTAGTCGGGTCCTTGTTTGTGTGGTTTCTCGGTCTTCCTTTTTTGATCGTATCCGGGAGCGTCAGTTTGATGACCCTCATTTGCGTGCCCTCAGGGACAAGGTCCTTCAGGGTGATGCCAGAGATGTGACAATTGGTGATGACGGGGTATTGAGGATGCACGGTCGGGTTTGCGTACCCAATGTTGATGGGTTTCGGGACTTGATTCTAGAGAAGGCCCATAGTTCGCAGCATTCCATCCATCCGAGTGCTGCGAAGATGTATCAGGATTTGAGACAACACTATTGGTGGAGGCGGATAAAGAAGGATATAGTTGGGTTTGTAGCTCGGTGCCTCAATTGTTAGCAGGTAAAGTATGACCACTAGAGGCCGGGTGGATTGCTTCAGCAGATAGAGATTCCGGAGTGGAAGTGGGAGCGGATCACCATGGACTTCGTAGTTGGGCTCCCACGGACTTTGAGGAAGTTCGATGCCATTTGGGTGATTGTGGATCGGCTGACCAAGTCCGCGCATTTCATTCCTATGTGTACCACCTAGTTAACGGAGATTTATATTTGGGAGATTGTCCGTCTGCACGGTATTCCAGTTTCCATTATTTCAGATAGAGGTACTCAGTTCACATCACCGTTCTGGAGGGCCATACAGCATGAGTTGGGCACTCGGGTAGAGTTGAGCACAACATTTCACGCCCAGATGGACGGACAGTCCGAGCGCACTATTCAGATTCTTGAGGATATGCTCCGTGCGTGTGTAATGGAGTTTGAACGTTCTTGGGATCAGTTCTTGCCACTGGCTGAGTTTGCTTACAACAACAACTATCAGTCTAACATTCAGATGGAAACGTATGAGGCCTTGTATGGTAGGCGGTGTAGATCCCCGGTGGGTTGGTTCGAGCCGGGAGAGGCTAGATTATTGGGCACAGACTTGGTACAGGATGCTTTGGAGAAGGTTAAGGTGATTCAGGATAGGCTCCGTATAGCCCAGTCCAGACCAAAGAGTTATGCGGACCGGAAGGTTCGTGATGTTTCCTATATGGTTGGGGAGCGGGTCTTGCTACGGGTTTCGTCTATAAAAGGTGTTATGAGATTTGGGAAGAAAGGGAAAGGCGTAATGGCTTCCTGGCCACTTAAACTTGTACCGGATTTTAAAGCCGATATACCAACTTACATTATTCCCATTTGAGCACTCAAACTTGACGGAACGAGTACAAATAAATACATCCAGTAGTGCGTGTATATCAATTGCGCTGACATGTACAACACGTCATATACTAGACTATTTATTACTTGACATGTGTTATTTGTGGGTCCTATTCTTAAATACTAAATAAGCAAAAAAGAAGTCACAAATAAAAAAATAAAAAAAAAGAGAGAGAAAAAGACCGGACACTTCCCTCTGTTCACCCACCTCCATTCCTTTCCTTAATTTTTTTTCTTCTTTTTTTTTTCCTTTTCTTCAGTGTTCTTTCTCTCTCTTATTTCTAAATCAAATTTGGTTCGTCTGCCAAGGATACAAGTAATTCTTTTTCCTTCTCATATAATGCAATTAAGGCATATCGAACTGAGTTCATTTCATTTGCCAAATCCTCCAATTGTATCTGTTGAAGAAGAGAAGTGTTTGGTTTTATCAAATCTACACACTATTTCTAGCTTGTGTCTGCGTTGTTGCACAAAGGAGGTTATTTCAGGGATTCGGAATGTTAGAAAGTTAAGAGTCAATGGAGGAGAAAGTTTTCAATTTGTCCATCTACATCAACTTGAATCGTTGAGTCTTGAACTTAATTTTCGAGGGGTGTTAGCTGAGATTTCACCAGTGACCATTCCAATTTGTACACAATGCATTAGATTACCTATCAGAAGTGAGATTTGTGGACAATGTTAAAATCTTTATACGCAAATGGTGAAATCAAAGAATTTGATTTTATCCCCAAAACTTTTAATGTTCATCTGGTGGGAAATTCCACCCAAGACAAGAGGAGGAAGGGGGTAGATTAGGGGGGAGGGGGGGAGAAAGAAAAAAAGGGATGTGGGGGAGGACGATAATGGGGGAAAAGAACACAGGGGGTGAAGGGAATTTTGCTGGGGGATGGGGAAGAGGGTTGGTTTATTTTCTTTCTTTTTAATTTGTATTTTTTTTGGTTCTATATTTTTCTAAATTAAAATTATTGTAGTCACGCGCGTAATTTTCGTGACTTGCACACACTTTGTCCACATCATCTCTGTCACTGCCACATGTGCATGGTCAAATAGGTTTATTAGTTATCGGATATGTGAGTTTGAGTGTTCAAATGGGAATAATGTAAGTTTGAATATCGGCTTTAAAATCCGGTACAAGTTTAAGTGGCCAGAAAGCCATTACGCCATTGAGTCCGAGGTTTATTGGGACTTTTGAGATATTTTGGCGTGTCGGGGAGGTTGCATATGAGCTTGACTTACCTCCCATCTTGGCAGGAGTTCATCCGGTATTTCATGTTTCGATGCTCCGGAGGTATCACGGTGATCCGTCGCACGTGTTGAATTTCAGTTCAATCCAGTTGGACAAGGATCTATCTTATGTTGAGGAGCCAGTAGCGACATTGGACAGGCAGGTTCGAAAGTTGAGGTCAAAGAACACTGCATCAGTGAAGGTTCAGTGGCGGGGTCAGCCGGTCGAGGAGGCGACTTGGGAGACCGAGCAGGATATGCGCAGCCGTTACCCTCATCTTTTCACTACTTCAGGTATGTCTCTATGCTTGTCCGAGGACGAACGAAGGTCTTAAGAGGGGGAGGATGTGACGACCCGGCCGGTCATTTTAAGAATTTACGCCCCTATCCCCTATTTACTGCTTTCCCCGTGCTTATTTCTACTATTGTGAGTTGCCGGGAAGATTCGTTTTGTGTTTCGGAGTGTTTTGGGACACTTAGTCCCTATATGAGAGTTTTAGCCTTAGAATTTGGACCGTAGTCGGATCAGTGTGAAGACGGCCTCGGAATGGAATTCCGTTGATTCCGTTACCTCCGTTGGGTGATTTCGGGCTTAGGGGCGTGTTCGGGTTGTGTTTTGGAGGTCCGTAGCTTAATTAGGCTTGAAATGCCGAAAGNGTGTAGCAAAAAGTGTTTAGGTAATTTCGGACGAGGTTTTGATAGGCTTTTTGATCAAAATGGAATTGGAAGTTTTTGGAAATCCTTAGGCTTTGGATTTGGAGAGTTGATTTTGTGGTTTTTAGCATAGTTTTGATGTGATTTGAGGATTGGAATAGTTTGTATGATGTTTTAGGATTGGTTGGCATGTTTGATTGAGGTCCCGGGGGCCTCGGGTGAGTTTCGGGTGCTTAACGGAAGTTGAATTGGACTTAGAAGAAATCTGAAGTTGGCTGAACCTGCCATAACCGCACCTGTGTGTATGCGACCGCAGGTGCAGCACCGCAGAAGCGGTTAGAGGACCGCATATGCGGTCTGAGGCGATTTGGGGTTAGTCGCAGATGCGGCCCAATTATCGCAGAAGCGGCACCGCATCTGTGGAAAAGAGGTCGCAGGTGCGGAAGCTGGACTTTAATGAAAAGTCGCAGGTGCGGTCTATTTGTCGCAGAAGCGGTACCGCATGTGCGGTTAAGCGGTTCCACTGGTCAGAAAAAGGGGCAGAATCGAGGGTTAAGTCTCAAAACCTTAGAAATTTATTTGGGAGCTCGAGATTGGCGATTTTGGGAGAGAATTTCACCTGGGTGTTTTGGTTAAGTAATTCTTACTCGGTTTTGATTAATTTCCATGAATCTATGCTTAAATTCATCCTTTAAATTCAAATTTGGGGTGAAAATTTGGAGAAAAATTGGAAAAGTTCTTAGGCCTAATTTTGGAGTTTTGATCAAGATTTTGATGTCGGATTGGAGTAATTTCTATATATATGAACTCGTGAGAGTGTGAGGATTCCGAATTTGTAAATTCTACCCGATTCCGAGATGTGGGCCCGAGGGGCTTTTTGGGCGATTTTTCCTAATTTCGCATATTAGCTTCGAATTAAGTAGTTGGATTAGTTACTTGAAGTTATATTTACATTATGCATATACTTTGAATAGATTTGGGCCATTTGGAGTCGGATACTCGTGGTAAGAACGTGGTATTGAGTTGATTGAGCTGGTTCGAGGTAAGTGGCTTGCCTAACCTTGTGTGGAGGAACTCCCCTTAGGAATTGGTACTGTGATATATGAAATGCCTTGTACGTGAGGTGACGAGTGCGTACATGTGCTAATTGTTGAAAATCCTGTTTTCATTAAGTAACTATAATTGCGTATTCTTCCCTGTTTTTACTAATTACAATTTAAGCCTACTGTTAGCTTAGGAAAGCATGTCTAAATGACTTAACTGCTTTACTTGCTCAAACTGCCTTATTTGAATTCTGTGCAACATGCTAGGCTAGAAATACCTATTTTACCTTGGTATAAATTTGATTGAATTGAATATTCTTCGTGTTGCTGCTGTGGAGGAACTCCCCTTAGGAATTGGTACTGTGATATATGAAATGCCTTGTACGTGAGGTGACGAGTGCGTACATGTGCTAATTGTTGAAAATCCTGTTTTCATTAAGTAACTATAATTGCGTATTCCCTGTTTTTACTAATTACAATTTAAGCCTACTGTTAGCTTAGGAAAGCATGTCTAAATGACTTAACTGCTTTACTTGCTCAAACTGCCTTATTTGAATTCTGTGCAACATGCTAGGCTAGAAATACCTATTTTACCTTGGTATAAATTTGATTGAATTGAATATTCTTCGTGTTGCTGCTGTGTGTTTACTTTGGGACTACGGGCGATATCCCGGGAGATCCCCCTTGCCTATTTATTTGGGACTACAGATGTGGTATTCCGGGAGATCCCCCTACACATTTGCATTGGAACTACGGGACTGCACCCGGTAGATTCCCCCAGTACTGGGTATTTACATTTTGGGACTACGGATGTGGTATTACGGGAGATCCCCTGCACGTTATGAGTTGGACTACAGGACGATATCCGGGAGATCCACTGGATATTTATATTTGGGGACTACATGACGGTATTTTGGGAGATCCCCGGTTGTTATTTCTGTGTTGAGCTGTATTCCTTCTGTGACTATTTTGTCTCTGTTGTAGTTGTTGCTACTCTTATTACCCTGTGTTACTTTAATATTACTTCTTTTCCTTATATATTATTGAATATGACTTGTAGGGCCCTGACCTTCCTCGTCACTACTCGACCGAGGTTAGGCTTGGCACTTACTAGGTACCGCTGTGGTGTACTCATGCCCTTTCCTCCACATGTTTTTCGTGTGTAGATCCAGGTACTTCGACTCAGCCCTACTACCCTTGAGGCGAGGTGATTCTCCAGAGACTTCGAGGTATATCTGCCGTGTCCGCAGACCGAGAAGTCCCTTTCCATTCTCTCTTGTGGTGATAGCCCCTCTATCTTTTCTTTTGATTTAGACATTCCAGAGTTAGAGCATTTTGTCGTATTCTTAGCTTGTGATCCATGGGATTCCGGGTTTTTGGAGTTGTTCGGTTTTGAGATCTTGTATTGTATCTGCCGAGCGGCATCTTAAATACTTTTATATTTGTTAGCTTCGGTTTTTATTAGTTTTCCGCATTTGTTTCTTTTTCCGAAATTGTTAGGCTTACCTAGTCGTAGGGACTAGGTGCCGTCACGACATGTTCACGGAGGGCGAACTTGGGCCGTGACAATTAAATTCCTTATAACAAATGGTACATACATAGCATCCATCAAATTAATGTCTTATCACGACCAAAGGAAAATTTTGACAAGTGATATGACAAACTACATGAAGTCATTGTGGAGTTGAGATATACAACATTAAATAGATCATAATTAGTCAATTAACATTGAATAATAAAATTCAGATTGCATTCAATATATATACATGCATCTCGAATAGCAAATTTGATAGAAAAAAGAGTCATTCATGCAAGAATTATACATTCCAAAAAGAAACAGAACTAGCTCATATGGAGAGCAAACTGTTATTTCTTAGTCAATTGTATATAACCATTTAATATGAAAATTTCAAACGCACTATACACAGATATTCATGCACCTTGAATAGCAAAATTTCAATGGGAAAAGAACTATTCATGCAACATATACATATAATGCTAGATTATTCTCTCCAATAAATTAAAACAGACCCAACTCAGATGGAGAGTATACTGTTAATTTAAGTCAAGTAAACATCATATTTAATAGCTCTAGTTCCATTGATCCAACATGTATACTCAGATGGAGAGTAAGTACATGATATCAATAACTAGTATTTCACCTAGTGAGCTTAAAATAAATTTATCCGATATGGAGGAAGATCTAAAGTCGACGCGTAAATTTACTCTCACTTGAAATTAATAGTGGAAGACCATAGAAATATATTTCTATCACCACTTAATCATGGTTGCATTATAATTACAAAATTGCTTCAACGTGTAAACTCAGATGGAGAGTCAATACATGTTATCAACTACTAGTAATTATACTCAGTAAGTTCATAATAAAGTTATCCGATATGGAAGAAGACCTAAAGTCATGCGTAAATTTATTATCTCACTATAAGTAAATAGTGGAGACCATAGGGGTTAATTCCTATCACCACTTGATCACAATCACAAAATTTTCGCTAAGGATTGAGTTCCAAAATTCACAAAATGCTCAAAAACCCATCTAGACAGTCATGAAATACTAAATCAATGTTATTCACTGCATACAACAAGTATTATTTACTGGGGTTTTCCGATAGACTTATCAAATTTCAGGTCAATTGGAGATCATAAAAGTCATGATCTTCAAAATAAATGTAACGACCCGGCCAGTCGTTTCGAGAGTTATAGTCTCGTGCCCCCTATTTCCTGCTTCGTTTGTGTTCATCAGCTACATTATGATATACCTGGCTAGTTGGTTCGGGTTCAGAGTGGTTTCAGAGTGAATTGAGACACATAGTCTCTTATTTGAAAGCTTAAGTTGGAAAAGTTGACCGGATGTTGACTTATGTGTAAACGACCTCAGATTTGAAATTTGTTGGTTCCGTTAGCTCCGTTAGGTGATTTCGGACTTAGGAGCGCGTCTGGAATGTGATTTGGGGGTCCGTGGTAGAATTATGCTTGAATTGGCGAAAGTTAGAATTTTGACGATTTTGGCCGGCAGTGGAATTTTGGATATCGAGGTCAGATTGGGTTTTCGCAAATTGGAGTTGGTTCATGGTATCATATCTAACGTGTGTGAAAAATTTGAGGTTATCCGGACGTGGTTTGATAGGTTTCGGCATCGTTTGTGGAATTCGGAAGTTTAGAAGTTCTTAGGCTTGAATCCAGGGGTAATTTGGTGTTTTGATGTTGTTTTGAGTGATTCGAAGGTTCGACTAAGTTCGTATGGGTTTATATGACTTTTAGGTACATTTGGTTGAGGTCCCAAGGGACTCGAGGTGATTTTGCATGGTTAACGACTTGAATTGAGTTGAAGAGTGCATGCTGAAGTGCTGCAGGTTCTGGTGTTTTCGCACCTGCGGTGGGGAGCCCGCAGGTGCGGCCCCGCATAAGCAATTAGGAGGTCGTAGATGCGGGAAAAGCTGAGTTGGACTGGAATCGCGGATGCGACAAGGAGGCCGCGTCTGCGAGCCCGTAGATGCGAGGCTGAGGCGCAGATGCGGAAGAGAGGATTTTGGGATATTTCCATAGAAGCGGAGTGAAGAGCGCAGGTGCGTGTCCGCAGGTGCGAGACCTGGGATGCAAGTGCGGGGCTAGTGTTTTAAGGGAGTTTCTGCAGAAGCGGTGTTCTAACAGCAGAGACGTTTCCGCATGTGCGGTTTTGCTGGACAGAAAGTATAAATAGAGGACTTCGGGATTTTTCCCCATTTTAACATTCTTGAACTCGGACTTTGGGGGATTTTGAGGAGATTTTCGAAGGGAATTTGAGGTTATCACTGAGGTAAGTCCTTGAGCCTATATGTCTTTGGCAATGATGTTTTTCTATGTATTTTTACACCTAGTTGGTGAGTTTTTGAGGTGAATTTTGGGAGTTAGGGCTTGAGAATTGGAGAGTGAAGTTTGGGGTTTTGGAGGGGTAATTGAGGTCGGATTTTGATAAACTCGGTATTGTTAGACTCGTGAGTGAATGTACTTTCGTGTTTTTTGACTTTTGTCGGATTTCGAGACGTGGGCCCAAGGGCCGGGTTTGAGCCAATTTTGGATTTTTGAGTCTAATTTAGTAGTTTTCTTATAGAATTGATTCCTTTAGCATATATTAATGGTATTGTACTGTTTGTGGCTAGATTCGGGACGTTCGGAGGCTGATTCGATAGGTAAGGTCATTGCGGAGTAGAGATTTGCTCGGATTGAGGTAAGTAACGGTTGTAAATCTGGTCCTGAGGGTATGCAACCTCGGATTTGGTGTTATGTAATCATTTTGGAGGTGACGCACATGCTAGATGACGAGCGTGTGGGCGTGCACTGAGGGTATTGTGACTTGGTCCGTCCTGTAGAAACTGTAAAGTTGCACAACTAGTTGTTACCTATATGCCCCCTATGTGTTATAGAAAATTGACTGCGAATCATGCTAGATATCATGCTTAGGCTTTATGCCAGTATTGTTGGGACCCTTAGTGGTCGTTTCTTGCTGTCATCTTACTATTTTTATTGATTTTCCGTACTCAGTCATGTTCATGCATTTTCATATCATATCTCAGTCTCTGTTATTTTATTCGATGCATCATGCTATTGCTGTTTTGGCTGATTTCCTGATTTTTGGGAGCCTGAGAAACTGGAGTGATTGATGACTGAGTGAGGCCGAGGGCCTGATGGTGAGGATATTATGGGATAGGGCTGCACGCTGCAATATGTTTTATTGATTTATGCCATGATTGGCTTGTTATATCGCTTGGGCTGAAAGAGCCCCTCCGGAGTCTGTACACACCCCCAATGAGCGCATGTACCTACTAAGTGCCGAGTGCCGAGTGCTGAGCGATTGTGAGGATGAGTGACTTTGAGGTTGCAATGATTGGGAGGACTGAGTGATTTTTGCCCGAGAGGCAGTATATGATTTCATTATTTGATGTACATAGTTGCCTTACATCCTTGTTTCAGATGTGTTGGAAGATATCTTATCTGGCTTCACTTGAACTTGGCTTAAACAAAGTAATTTGACTTAAACTATGGATTGAACGCATGCCTACTCTTTATTGAATTTTTATAAAATGAACTGTATTTGCATAGCTCGTCACTACTTCTCAGTTCCTTATTTATTTTTGTTACTTACTGAGTTGGTGTACTCACGTTACTCCCTGCGCCTCGTGTTCATATGCAGGAGTAGTTGGTCGCATAAAGTGCTGATTGTCCTCGTAGCTGGTTATTGGAGATAGCGAGGTAGCTGCTCAGCGTTCGCAGCCTTGCTTTATTCTTCCTTATCTTTCCTTTAGTTGTATTTTGGATTTCAGACTATGTTAGTCTTGTTATTGTCGAACCAAAAATGTTTAGATACTCATGACGTAGTGACACCCCGATGTATGGGGCTATCGTTTCGCATTTCTATATTGAGCTTAATCTTGTTTCTTTTTATGAAAATCCTGTTATAAAAAGGTTTTTGGCATATCCTTTAATGAATTATTGAAGCATTTCGAAAGTCGGCTAGCCTAGTACCACCGATAGGCGCCATCACGATAGGTTATAGTTTGGGTCATGATAAGTTGGTATTAGAGCCTAGGTTACATAGGTCTCACGAGTCATGAGCAGGTTTAGTAGAGTCTTGTGGATCGGTATGGAGACGTCTGTACTTATCATCGAGAGGTTGCAGAATCCTTTGGAAAACCTCACATTCTTGAATTCTTAACGTGCAAATATGTTGATACTGGTAACTAAACTTCTGTTACTCTATTCTCTCATAGATGGTGAGGACACGTGCTACTGGACAGGACGGATAGCCACTAGTCAGGGCCGCGAGAGGCCGAGGTCGTGGTAGAGGCCGTGGTAGGGGCAGAGGTGTAGCCCGTACAACAGCTAGGGCAGCACCTGCAGATCCACCAGTTGCCCCAGTGCAGGATCAACTCCCAGTTATGGATGCACCAGCAAGACCAGATCAGGCACCAACTGTGCCCTTCGTGATTCTAGGTCTTCAGGAGACCTTAGCTCAGATTCTAACCATGTGCACCAGTCTTGCTCAGGCGGTCTCTGTTTCTACTGCAGCAGCCACTTCCCAGGCCGGGGGAGGTACTCAGACTCCCGCCGCCTGTACACCAGAGCAGATGGTATAGGGACTCCAGACACCGGGGGCACCACCAGCCCAGTTGGTTGCACCTGTTCAGGACTATGTGGTTCCAGTCATGCCCAATGATGAGCAGCGTAGATTGGAAAGGTTTGGGAGGCTCCAGCCTCCGACTTTCAGTGGTAAAAAGGGCGAGCATGCCCAGGGTTTCTTGGACAAGTGTCAGAGGATCCTCCGTACAACAGGTATTCTGGAGACCAATGGGGTCTCGTTCACTACATTTCGGTTCACTGGAGCTGCCTTCACTTGGTGGGAGGCTTATGAGAGGCGTAGGCCGGTTGGTGCAGTGCCACTTACATGGCAACAGTTCTCCGTTCTCTTCCTGGAGAATTATGTGCCGCAGTCTCGCAGAGAGGAGTCGCGCAGGCAGTTCGAGAGGTTGCATCAAGATGGCATGACTGTGACGCAGTACGAGATGAGATTTTCTGAGTTAGCCAGTCATGCTGTTTGGTTGGTTCCCACTAACAGGGAGAGGATCGGGAGGTTCATTGATGACCTCGCATTTTAGTTGCGGGTGCTTATGCCTAGAGAGAGGGTGTCTTGTGCTACATTTGATGAGGTTGTTGACATTGCTTGGGAGATAGAGTCGGTCCGCAGCCAGGAGCGAGTTGAGAGGGAGGCCAAGAGGTCTCGTGGTTTAGGTAGCTTTGGTGGTGTTCCTTCTGGGGGTCAGTTTCACCACGCCAGAGGTCGTCCTTACAGGCATTCTCAAACGGCCCGCCCAGTTCACTGTGGTGCATCATCTGGCCATGGTTCTCACAGTTCTCATCAGGGCCACTCATTACTCAGTGTCCTTCTAGCCCAGAGTTCGCCCCGTATTCCATCGATTCAGGGCTCCTCTATGCCAGGTTCTTCTACCAATTATCCCGATGTTCGGGGCTCCCTTCAGTCCCCTTCACCGGCACCAGGGAGTTGTTTTGAGTGCGGGGAGTTTGGGCATATGTCGAGGCAGTTTCCTCGTCGTCACAGAGGTTCAGCACAGCAGAGGAGTCAGGCTGCATATTCAGCCCCAGTTACTTTACCGCCCGCCCAGCCAGCTCGGGGTGGACGTCAATCAGCTAGCGGTCTCCCTAGAGGGGGAGGTCAATCAGGTGGTGGTCAGGCCCATTTCTATGCACTCCCTGCCAGACCAGATGCCATTGCTTCAGACACAATGATCACAGGTATTATCTTTGTATGTCATCGAGATGCATCTGTATTATTTGTCCCTGGTTCCACCTATTCATATGTGTCGTCATATTTTGCTCATTATCTGGAAATACCCCATGGGTCTCTAGTTTCATTTGTCCGTGTATCTACGCCGTGTGCAATAGTATTGTGGTGGACCGTGTATACCGGTCGTGTGTAGTGACTATTGGGGGATTAGAGACTAGAGTTGATCTGTTGCTGCTTAGTATAGTTGACTTTGTGTGATATTGGGCATGGATTGGTTGTCTTCGTGTCATGCTATTCTGGACTATCACGCTAAGACAGTGACGTTAACTATGCCGGGGTTGCCACGGATTGAGTGGCGAGGTTCATTGGATTATGTTCCCAGTAGGGTGATTTCATTCTTGAAGGCCCAGCGGATGGTTGGGAAGGGTTGTCTTTATTATTTGGCCTTCGTGAGGGATGTCAGTGCAGAGACTCCTACTATTGATTCAGTTCCGGTGGTGCGAGATTTTCCGGATGTGTTTCCTGCAGACCTGCCGGTCATGTCACCGGACAAGGATATTGACTTCAGTATTGATTTGGTGCCGGGCATTCAGCCCATTTCTATTCCACCGTATCATATGTCACCGACAGAGTTGAAGGAATTGAAGGAGCATCTTCAGGAACTCCTCGATAAGGGGTTTATTCGGCCTAGTGTGTCACCTTGGGGTGCACCAGTTCTATTTGTGAAGAAGAAGGATGGAACTATGGGAATGTGCATTAATTACAGGCAATTGGACAAAGTCACAATCAAGAACAAGTATCCCTTGCCTCGTATTGATGATTTATTTGACCAGCTTTAGGGAGCGAGGTTCTCAAAGATTGATTTGAGCTCAGGGTATCATCCGTTGAAGATCAGTGACTTGGACATTCTTAAGACAGCTTTCAGGACCCGTTATGGCCATTATGAGTTCCTCGTGATGTCTTTTGGGCAGACCAACGCCCCAGCAGCGTTCATGCATTTGATGAACAACGTGTTTTGGCCTTATCTCGACTCGTTTGTTATTGTATTCATTGATGATATTCTGTGTACTCTCTTAGCCAGGAGGAGCACGCCGAGCATTTGAGGGTTGTATTGCAGTGGCTGAAGGAGGAGAAACTTTATGCCAAGTTCTCAAAGTGTGAGTTTTGGCTCAGTTCAGTAGCGTTCTTGGGACACATGGTGTCTAGTAAGGGTATTCAGGTTGATCCGAAGAAGATAGAGGCGGTTCAGTATTGGCCCAGACCGTCCTCAGCCACAGAGATTCAGAGCTTTCTTGGTTTAGCTGGTTACTACCGTTGGTTCGTTTATGGTTTCTCGTCTATTGCATCGCCCTTGACCAAATTGACCCAAAAGGGTGCTCCTTTCAGGTGGTCGGATGAGTGTGAGGCGAGCTTTCAGAAGCTTAAGACTTCCTTGACCACAACTCTAGTGTTAGTTCTACCATCAACTTCTGGTTCTTATACCGTATATTGTGATGCTTTTCGGATCGGCATTGGGTGTGTTTTGATGTAGGAGGGTAGAGTGATTGCTTATGCTTCGTGTCAGTTAAATCCCCATGAGAAGAACTACCCTGTTCATGATTTGGAGTTGGCCGCCATTGTTCACGCGTTGAAGATTTGGAGGCACTATCTCTATGGTGTGTCTTGTGAGGTGTTTACTGATCATCGTAGCCTTCAACACTTGTTCAAGCAGAAGGATCTCAATTTGAGGCAGCGGAGATGGTTGGAGCTGCTAAAGAACTATGATATTACCATTTGTACCATTCGGGAAAGACCAATGTGGTGGCCGATGCCTTGAGTAGAAAGGCAGTGAGTATGGGTAGTCTTGCATTCCTTCCTGTTGGTGAGAGACCCCTTGCAGTTGATGTTCAGGCTTTAGCCAATCAGTTTGTGAGGTTGGATATTTCGGAGCCCAGTCGGGTCCTAGTTTGTGTGGTATCTCGGTCTTCCTTATTCTATCGCATCAGAGAGGGCCGGTATGATGATCCTCATTTGTTTGTCCTCAAGGACAGGGTTCAGCACGGTGATGACAGAGATGTGACTATTGGTGATGATGGGGTATTGAGGAAGCAGGGTCGGATATGTGTGCCCAATGTGGATGGGCTGCGGGAGTTGATTCTTGAGGAGGCCCATAACTCGCGGTATTCCATCCACCCGGGTGCCGCAAAGATGTATCAGGATTTGAGACAGCACTATCGGTGGAGGAGGATGAAGAAAGATATAGTTGGGTTTGTAGCTTGATGTCTTAACTATAAGCAGGGGAAATATGAGCATCAGAGGACCGGGTGTCTTGCTTAAGAAGATAGAGATCCCAGAGTGGAAGTGGGAGCGAATCACCATGGATTTTGTAGTTGGGCTCCCACGGACTTTGAGGAAGTTCGATGCTATTTGGGTGATTCTGTATCAGCTGACCAAGTCCGCACACTTCATTCCTATGAGTACTACCTATTCTTCGGAGCGGTTGGCTGAGATTTACATCAGAGAGATTGTTCATCTTCATGGGGTGCCAGTTTCCATCATTTCTGACAGAGGCACGCAGTTTACATCGTAGTTTTGGAGGGCGGTGTAGCGAGAGTTGGGCACTCAGGTTGAGTTGAGCACAACATTTCACCTTCAGACGTGCGGACAGTCCGAGCACACTATTCAGATATTGGAGGACATGCTACGTGCTTGTGTCATCGATTTTGGGGGTTCATGGGACAAGTTTCTGCCACTCGCGGAGTTTGCTTACAACAACAGTTATCAGTCGAGTATTCAGATGGCTCTGTATGAGGCTTTGTACGGGATGCAGTGTAGATCTCCAGTGGGTTGGTTTGAGCCGGGTGAGGCTAGGATTTTGGGTACAGACTTGGTTCAGGATGCATTGGACAAGGTGAAATTGATTCAGGAGCGGCTTCACACCGTGCAGTCGAGACAGAAGAGTTATGCTGACAGAAAGGCCCGTGATGTGTCTTACATGGTTGGGGAGAAGGTCTTGCTGAAGGTTTCACCCATGAAGGGTGTTATGAGATTTGGAAAGAAGAGCAAGTTGAGCCCTCGGTTCGTTGGGCCGTTTGAGGTGCTTCAGAGGATTGGGGAGGTGTCCTATGAGCTTGCTTTGCCACCTAGCTTATTGATTGTGCATCCAATATTTCATGTTTCTATGCTTCGAAAGTATATCGGCAATCCATCCCATGTTTTGGATTTCAGCACGGTTCAGTTGGATGGTGATTTGACTTATGATGTAGAGTCGGTGGCTATATTAGGGCGTCAGGTTCGAAAGTTGAGGTCAAAAGATATAGCTTTAGTGAAGGTGCAGTGGAAGGTCAGCCCGTGGAGGAGGCTACTTGGGAGACCGAACGGGAGATACGGAGCAGATACCCCCATCTATTTGAGGCTCCAGGTATTTTTTTATACCCGTTCGAGGACGAACGTTTGTTTAAGAGGGGGAGGATGTAACGACCCGATCGGTCGTTTTGAGAGTTATAGCCCCGTTCCCCCCATTTCCTACTTCTCGGTTCATCAGCTACATTATGATATACCGGGCTAGTTGGTTCGGGTTCGGAGTGGTTTCAAAGTGAATTGAGACACATAGTCTCTTAATTGAAAGTTTAAGTTGGAAAAGTTCATCGGATGTTGACTTATGTGTAAACAACCTCAGATTTGAATTTTGCTAGTTCCATTAGCTCTGTTAGGTGATTTTGGACTTGGGATCGCGTCCGGAATGTGATTTGGGGGTCTGTGGTAGAATTAGGCTTGAATTGGTGAAAGTTAGAATTTTGGCTATTTTGGTAAATTTGGATATCGGGGTCGGATTGGGTTTTCGGAAGTTGGAGTAGGTTCGTGGTGTCATTTCTGGTGTGTGTGCAAAATTTGAGGTCATTCGGACGTGATTTGATAGGTTTCAGCATCGTTTGTGGAATTCAAAAGTTTAGAAGTTCTTAGGCTTGAATCCGGGGGTAATTTGGTGTTTTGATGTTGTTTTGAGTGATTCGAAGGTTCGACTAAGTTCGTATGGGGTTATATGACTTGTTGGTACATTTGGTTGAGGTTCCGAGGGCCTCAGGGTGATTTCGGATGGTTAACGACTTGAATTGAGTTGAAGAGTGCATGTTGAAGTGCTGCAGGTTCTGGTGTTTTCGCACCTGCGCTGGGGAGTCCGCAGGTGCGGCCCCGCAGAAGCGATTAGGAGGTCGCAGATGCGGGCAAAGCTGGGTTGGGCTGGAATCGCAGGTGCAAGAAGGAAGCCGCTTCTACGAGTCCGCAGATGTGAGGCTGAGGCATAGATGCGGAAGAGAGGATTTTGGGCTATTTCCGCAGAAGTGGAGTGATGAGAGCGGCCAGTGTTTTAAGTGAGTTTCCGCAAAAGCGGCTCCGGAGGTGCGGATACGGACCGCAGGTGCGGTTTTGCTGGACAGAAAGTATAAATAGAGGACTTTAGGATTTTTCCCCATTTTCACATTCTTGAACTCGAACTTCGGGGGATTTTGAGGAGATTTTCGATGGGAATTCGAGGTTATCACTAAGGTAAGTCCTTGAGCCTATATATCTTTGGCAATGATGTTTTTCCATGTATTTTTACACCTATTGGGTGAGTTTTTGAGGTGAAATTTGGGAGTTAGGGCTTGAGAATTGGAGTGTGAACTTTGGGGTTTTGGAGGGGTAGTTGAGATCGGATTTTGATAAATTTGGTATGGTTAGACTCGTGAGTGAATGTGCTTTCGGGTTTTGTGACTTTTGTCGGATTTCAAGACGTGGGCCCGGGGGCCAGGTTTGAGCCAATTTCGGATTTTTGAGTCTAATTTAGTAGTTTTCATGTGGAATTGATTCCTTTAGCATATATTAATGGTATTGAAGTGTTTGTTGCTAGATTCGGGATGTTCGTAGGCCGATTCGAGAGCCAAGGGCATTGCGGAGTAGAGATTTGCTCGGATTGAGATAAGTAACGGTTGTAAATCTGGTCCTGAGGGTATGAAACCCCGGATTTGGTGTCATTTAATTATTTTGGAGGTGACACACATGCTAGGTGACGGGCGTGTGGGCGTGCACCGAGGAGATTGTGACTTGGTTCGTCCCGTAGAAACTGTGAAGTTGCACAACTTGTTGTTACCTATATGCCCCTATGTGTTATAGAAAATTGACTGCGAATCACGCTAGATATCATGTTTAGGATTTATGCCGGTATCATTGGGACCCTTAGTGGTCGTTTCTTGCTGTCATCTCACTATCTTCATTGATTTTCCGTACTCAGTCATGTTTATGCATTTTCATATCAAATCTCAGTCTCTGTTATTCTATTCGATGTATCATGCTATTGTTGTTTGGGCTGATTTCCTGATTTCTGAGAGCCCGAGAGACTAGAGAGATTGATGACTGAGTGAGGCCGAGTGCCTGATGGTGAGGATATTATGGGATCGGGTTGCACGCCGCAGTATGTTTTATTGATTTACGCCATGATTGGCTTTTTATAGCGCTTGGGCTGAAGGAGCCCCTCCGGAGTCTGTACACACCCCCAGTGAGCGCATGTACGTACTGAGTGCCGAGTGCCGAGTGCTTAGCGATTGTGAGGAATGAGTGACTGTGAGGTTGGAGTGATTGGGAGGACTGAGTGATGTTTTCCCGAGAGTCAGTATATGATTTCATTATTTGATGTACACAGTTGCCTTACATCCTTGTTTGAGAACTGTTGGAAGATATTTTATCTGGCTTTACTTGAACTTGGCTTAAACAAAATGATTTGACTTAAACTCTTGACTGAACGCATGCCTACTCTTTACTGAATTTTTACGAAATGAACTGTATTTGCATGGGTCATCACTACTTCTCAGTTCCTTATTTATTTCTGTTACTTACTGAGTTGGTGTACTCACGTTACTCCTTGCGCCTCGTGTGCAGATCCAGGAGTAGTTGGCCGCGGAAAGTGCTGATAGTCCTCATAGCTGGTTACTGGAGATAGCGAGGTAGCTGCCCGGCGTTCGCAGCCTTGCTTTCTTCTTTTTTATCTTTCCTTTAGTTCTATTTTGGATTTCAAACTATTTTAGTCTTGTTATTTTCAGACCAGAAATGTTTAGATGCTCATGACTTAGTGACACCCCTATGTATGGGGCTATCGTTCCACATTTCTATGTTGAGCTTACTCTTATTTCTTTTTATGAAAATCCTGTCACAAAAAGTTATTTGGCTTATCCTTTAATGAATTATTGAATTATTTCGAAAGTCACCTGGCCTAGTACCATCGATAGGCGCCATGACGACATGTTATAGTTTGGGTTGTGACAATAACAACCAAATTTGAAAAGCTACCATCTAAGCATTTTTAGGAACTTAAAACATGGCATACATTCCAACCATATATCAGTTCATGTGAAATAAACATGCGTCATCATGTTCTAGATATAACAAAATAAGGATTAAAAAAAACCTAGCGAGGAGAGAGAAGCTCTGGCGATTAGTTTGGTGACTCAAAGGCGATTTCACGTCTGAGCGTTGCCATAGCCAATCTGGCCGGCGGCCAGCCTTCTTCTCCGGCTGGTCAGCCTCCTCCCACCATCGCCCAACCTCCCATTACAACAAACAACAATCTCTATCCTTTGGATTATTCAAAATTGCTAGAACCTACAACTATCAAGGTTGCCATGCACGAACAAACGTTAGAAGTAGAGCCAATTCCCCTTCGTAGAGCTGCGTTATTGAATGCTGAACCAGTCATCAAATTTATAGAAGCAGAAGTGGACATGATGAACGTGATAGAAGGCCTTCAGTATGCTGTCGTTGGCAAGCTATCTTATGGCTGGCCAGAACTGCAGCAGCTACGTCGCATGATCCCTGGGCAATGTGGTATCAAAGGAGAGTGTAATATTGGAGTCCTAAGGGATAGGCATATGTTAATAAGAATGACATTATGGGAAGATTTTATAAGTTTCACGTCGAAGAATTCCCATTACATTAAGGACAAGGAAGGATGTGAGTATCAGTTGAGACCTTTGACTTATGATGCGAAATTTAAAGTTGGTGAAGAAACTCGAAAAGCTATGGCGTGGATATCATTCCCAAGTCTGCTACCCACATATTTTGTGAAGGAGTGTTTATTTTCACTAGCTTCAGCAATGGGGAAGCCTTTCCACTTAGATATGGTTACTATTAATAAAACTAGATCTAGCTGTGCGAGGGTGAAAGTGCTAGTTGATCTGCTCGCTGATTTGCCAAAAAATGTTAGAATGGATATTGAGAATGAATCAACGGGTGAGATAAGAACAGAATGGGTAAAGATCCAATATGATATGCTGCCTAAATATTGCAAGAATTGTAAGTTATAGGGGCATGATGAGTTTGAATGCTGGAGATTACATCTATAATTGTATGTGGAAAAAGACAATACAAAACAACCTGTAAGGGAAGCTGATCAGAACAATTCTAACCAACAACCCTCGATGGTTCTCTCTAGTGATAAGGTGGTGGGCAATGTAATTGTACATTCAAAGGAGCAGTGGAAAGAAGTGAGGGACAATCGTGTACATGGTAAGGAGAAGCAGGTAGCTGCTTTGGCTAACACTGGACAGGAAATTGTGACTGTTGAAAAGCAGGCTTCTGTGGAGGCTTAACAGGTGCAAACAACTAATAAGTTTGCAATTTTGGAGGTGGAGAATAGTGATGTTAATGAGAATAATTAGAGAGTGTTGGTGGAGGACAATTCTGCGCAAAGAAGGACTTCTAATCAGCACCTGTTTTTAATCCCAGATCTCCTGGTGGTGACAATGCAAGGAAAAGGAACAATGTGAATCCAACTGGAACTGAAAAAAGACTCAACTCTGTCGCTCCAATTGCTAGTCCTAATTCAACAGGGGTAGTTGCACAAAACGAATGTGAAGAATCAAGGCCTAAGGGGAGAAACATAAATGAACAACCAAGAAAGGAGACCACAACACAATGGGTACAAAGAACATTCAATGGCAATGTGGTTGCAACTAACACATCATGTCAAGATATTCCATCACAGGACACTAGAGTAGAAGGACAACTAGTGAAGAATACTGAAAAAGAGCTCACTATTGATGCAAAATTTGAGAAATTTAGGAGCAATGAGAGGATAAAATGGAGTAGAAGAAGGCTATGGGCTGATCAAACTGAAGAGGACTTAGAGGAAGGTGAAATTCCAGATGAGATGCAAAGTGATGAGGAAACTGGTGGTGATGAAATAGAAGAGGAGGAGAAAAGTGGAAGTGGTAATGCCAATGTTTCAAGGAGCACTAAAGATCAGAATTTATTCAATAAAGAGATTGACCCCAAAGAGCAGGAAACCATCAATGTGGATCAGAACATCACTACTGGAAAAAATGCTGAAGCTGTGATTGATAAAGGTGTTGATATTAATGCTGTAGATCCAGGAGGGACTGGAGAGGATGTAACATTTGATATTATTGCCAATTCTAATTCAAAAGATAGGGAAAAAGTAGCAAAAGAGTAGATGACTAAACCTATAGCTCAGGATGCAGCTGGAATCACTATTCATTGAAGCTCACATAGCTGCAGAATAAGAAAAATCATGGTGAGCAGGCTGTGATCTCCATTCCAAAGAATTCCAATATTATGGCTTCATTGGGTGATAAAGAAGTAGCATTTCATTCAGAACATGCAGCTAAGGATATGGATGATGAGTCGACTGCCTAGAATTTCATCAATATAGCTAAGCATGGTGATCTTTCTCCAAGGCACATTGATCTAGTTAAATCAGCTGCCAAAGGAAGAAATAAGCAAGTAAAGGAGACCTCCACTGCCCCAACAGGTGGAGTATAAACGAGAAGAACACCTACTAATTCCCAGAATCGGTAATGGATGCAATAATTTGGAATGTGAGATCAATTAATACGATCCAAGCTTTTGAGAGGCTGATCACAATGCATAGACGTCACCGTTTTGAATTTATTGGGATTCTTGAACCTATGCAACAGTCCAGTAAGATAGAGAGATATAGAATGAGAATAGGATTGGCACATGCAGTGGGTGAATGTGTCAAACAAAATATGGGCTTTCATTGATGAAGCATTTGAGGTTACAATTCTATATAATACGGTTCAACAATTGACTTTGAAGCTAGACATAACTGAAACTCATGTTGAACTCATACTCACATTGGTGCATGCCAAATGTAATGCTATTGAGAGGATAGAGTTGTGGGATTCTTTGTATGCAATGGCTACTGATATGTTTGTCCCATAGCTTGTGGGAGGTGATTTTAATATGATTTTGGATGAGGAAGAGAAGTTTGGTGGGCTGCCAGTGTCTCTGGATGAAGTTGATAATTTTAGACACTGCATCAACACTTGCAACTTATCAAATCTAGGCTTTAAGGGGAGTATTTTTACCAGGTGGAATGGAAGATCAGAGGAGGATTGCATATTCAAAAGGCTTGATCATTGCTTACGAAATATGGAACTGCAGCAAACTTTCCCAGGTTTGGAGGTTACACATCTATCCAAAATAGGATCTGATCATAGACCTATGCTATTGAAGTGTGACATTAAAGATGCTCCTATCAAGAAATCTTTCAGGTTTCTAAATTTTTGGATTAAGCATGATACTTTTAAGGTTGTGGTGAGGGAGATCTGGAGTGCTGATTTTAGTGCTAATCCTTTTATCCTCTTCAATCACAAATTAAAGAAGTTAAAGAAAGCATTGTCTACTTGGAGTAGAGCAACATATGGAGACATTTTTCAGAAGATTTCAAGCCTGGAGGAAGTTGTCTTAGTATATGAAAGGCAATTTGAAGCATATCCAACTAGGATGAATAGAGCAAGGCTGCATAAGGTTCAAGCTGAAATTATCAGATACCTTGCACTTGAGGAGGAGTTCTGGAAACAAAAATATGGGATGACATGATTTAAGGATGGTGACAGGAACACAAAGTTCTTTCATGCTCAAGTCAATGGTCGAAGAAAAATATTGCAGCTCAAGAGGATTCAAAATATCAGTGGCAACTGGATTGATGAGGAAGAACAAATTGCAGCAGAAGCAGTCAACTATTTCAAAGATCAATTTTGTGAAAATGTAGCCCTTTCTGCATTTTACATTATTGATAATGTGCCTTATTTGGTTAATATCGAGCAGAATGAAAAGCTAATCAGCATGCCTACAAGAGAAGAGGTTAAACTTGTAGTGTGAGGATTGAATGGGGAATCAGTAGGAGGGGCAGATGGTTTTACAGGTGCTTTCTACCATTCATGTTGGGAGATTATTGGAGAGGACATATATGCAATGGTTTTGGCATTCTTTAGTGGCCAACAACTTCCCAAATGTGTGACACACACAAATCTGGTCCTACTGCCAAAGAAGAAGGAGGTTACTACATTTTCTGATTTCAGGCCCATAAGCCTCAGTAACTTCATCAACAAAATTTTTCAAGAATAATTCATGAAAGATTGGTGGTGTTGCTTCCTAACTTGATATCAGATGAACAAGCTAGGTTTGTAAAAGGTAGAAGCATAGTTGAGAATGTTCTATTAATACAAGAGATTATCACAGACATTAGGCTTAGAACTAAAGCTGGTCCTAATGTTGTGATTAAGCTTGACATGACAAAAGCATATGATAGGTTGTCATGGCTGTTCCTGACCAAGATGCCAAGGAAGTTTGGGTTTGGTGAGAGATTTATTGTCTTGGTGTTTAATATAGTGGGAGACAACTGGTATTCAGTGCTCGTCAATGGACAACTTCATGGTTTTTTCAAATCATCGAGGTGTCTCAAGCAAGGTGATCCACTCTCACCTACTTTGTTCATACTAGCTGCTGAAGCTCTTTCAAGAGGCTTGAATGCCCTGCATCTGAATCTGTATTTTTGTGGCTTCGGTTTGCCAAAATGGAGCCCAAAAATAAACCACCTTACATATGCAGACGACACAATTATTTTTTCATCTTCTGATGCAACTTCCTTAAGGCTGGTGATGGAAGTAATATATCTTTATGAGACTGCATTTGGGCAGCTGGTGAACAAAGGCAAATCTGCCATCTATATGCATCACTCGACTGATTTGGAAGTGGTTAGGAAAGTAGAGAGAATCACTGGTATTAGAAAGCAAGAATTCCCCTTTACTTACTTAGGATGTACCGTATTTTATGCAAGGAGTAAGATGGAATACTACCAAGGCTTGATCACAAAGGTGCTGGACAAACTGTAGAATTGGAAAGGTAAAATTCTTTCGATAGGAGGCAGGGCAGTGTTGATTGCTAATGTTCTGCAGAGTATGCCAATACACTTGCTTTCTGATGTAAATCCTCCCAGTAATGTTATAAATAAACTCCACTAATTTTTTGCTAAATTCTTTTGGAGCAGCTCTGTGGGAGGTAACAGTAGGCATTGGGCTTCATGGAACACCAAGTCTTTGGAGCTGTTTTATGAGTCAAAAGTCCTGCAAGAAGCTCAATGCAGTAGTAGTTCCATGGAGGAGAAATAGATCACACGTGTGGAGGAAAATGTTGGAATGTAGAGATTTAATCGAGCATCAGATCACTTGGCAGCCTAATTTGGGATCCTCATTGTTTTGGTATGACAACTGGACTGGATTAGGAGCCTTATATTTTCTTGTTCCTCCAGAATTTGGGATAGATGAAGGCATTCACAATGTATACGATGTGGTGGAAAATGGTTCTTGGAATGTAGATAGACTATTGGAGGCTCTACTTGAAGAATATGCAATGCACATTTTGGAGAAGATCAGACCTCTAATAAAGAATAATGTACTAGATACTCCCTACTGGATGCTTGAAACTAGAGGGAATTTCAGTGTCAAATCAGCTTAGGATTACCTACGAAGGAGGGACTATCCTAGAAGAGCTTACAAGATGATATAGGTGAAGGGACTGCCATTTAAAATAGCCTTCTTTATGTGCAAGGTGTGGAAAGCCAAACTACCTCTTGATGACTTCATGTGAATGCTGGGATACTTCATGCCATCGAGGTGTTGGTGCTGTGCTGATCCTAAGGAGGAAACTTTAGTACACCTATTTTTCACATCAAAGGCTGCTACTATAGTGTGGAGGTACTTCTTATTGAGAGCAGTAATGTATATGGAGGGACTGTCTTTGCACAAAACTATTACTAAGTGTTGGACTGCCCAGGTTTTGCCCAGAATAAAGCCAATAATGCATGCCTTACCTTCGTGTATTGTGTGGGAATTATGGAAGAGAAGGAATAGCCTAAAGTATGGGGAGGCATTCTCAGTTATCAGGGTAATTTACCAAGTCTCAACAACACTTCAAGCACTAGTTCAAGTAAGAAAACCAGGCTTGCAAGTGCCTCACAAGTGGCAGGATCTGTTGACAATGTTGGAGAAGTATACTCCAAGACTGAAATTTGAAAAAGTAATTTGGGAATTTCCATTGGTGGGATGGATCAAAGTGAGCACTGATGGAGCATCTAGAGGAAATCCTGGAAGAAGTGCAATTGGTTATTGTTTGAGAGATGAAGCTGGTGATGTAAGCTATGCTCTAGGAAGGGAGATTGCTGAAGGATCAAATAATGAAGCAGAGGCAGTAGCAATAGTGGAGGCGTTAAGGCTGTGTGGAACACTGAATTTCACACAGATCTAGTCACAAACTGATTCATTACTGCTGAAGAACATAATAAAGGGATCATGGAAATCACCTTGGGGTATTGTGGAACATGTGGAGGAGATCAAGATTCTGATGGAGGAGTGTAATGTCAGGGTGTCACACATATTTAGAGAGGGGAACAAGCTGGCTGATCACTTAGCAAATTATGCACTTGATATTGGCAATATTGAGTGTCATGATTTCTGGCACCTAGACTCACAAGGCAGGAGGATAGTGAATGAAGACAAGATGCAATGTCCATATTTAAGAGTAAAAGTTGCAAAGAATTAGGAGGTGAAGGAGGAAAAGTGGCAGAAGGAAAGGCTGGAGCTTACACATTCAGTTGCCATGCTCAAATCTTTATGGAGTAGAGCATGGTGATGATATTTTTCACTAACTTTGTTTTCTTTTTTGCAGGAAAAGTTACTGTCTCTATGCCCTATCCTTTGAGGAACTTCCAGTTGGTAGTATTAGTACTTAGTACTCATTCCACTGGGAGGGAATTGGAGGTAGGCATAAACATAGAAGCAAGGAAGAGCACTTTACAGTTCAAAATTCTAATGATATGCAGGTGCTTTTGGAAACAAATCTGGGAACAAAAGGAGTGTTTTGGGATGATATCCAAATTCATATCAACACCTCAAGGATTCAGGAAATGAGGCACATAAGTTTTCACTCAATCCAATAGTGGAAAACACATGCAAATTTTAACAAAATCTACTAGCTAAACTATGTACATGTCTGGTGCAGAGTTGAAACTAGTAAGAATGCGTGTGAAATTCTTACCTTGAGGATCATAAAACCAATGTCCTTAAGTAGATCAACAACATATACAGGGAGTCAGGCAAAAATCAAGGCTAAACACCTTGGTTCAGTGGGAGATTACACAGACAATCACCATGTTCAACTCCTTAGGGAGGTGATCATGGTGATGAAGTTTTACACTAACATGATTTTCTTTTTTTGCAGGAGATGTTACTGTATCTATGCCTTACTCTTTGAGTAACTTTCAGTTGGTGGTATTAGTACAATGTACTCTTTCCACTTGAGGGGAATTGAGGGTAAGCACAAGCATGGAACAAAGTCACACTTTGAGGGCACTATGGATAGTTGTTGCTGCAGGGACTTGGTATCACAAGTCTGTACTCTACATCAGTATTATAGTGCCCCAAGATCTAGTTTGAAGTCCAGTAGCCTTTTCCTCAAAGAGGCACACAAAATCGGATCTGCAACACTGGACTGCCCAGAAAATTTTGCAGGGCAACAAGGACAGGTACTGCAATTTGCTTAACAAAAATGGGATCAAGGGAGGTGCTGTGGGGTAAAACCCAAGTACAATGCTTACAAAAATGGGATCAAGGGAGGTGCTGTGGGGTAAAACCCAAGTGCAGTGCTTTAGTGCACTATCCCAGGAATGGTTTAACACAGAAAATTTTGCAGGGCAACAAGGATAGATACTGCAATTGCTTAACGCAAATAGGATCAAGGGAGGTGTTGTAGGGTAAAACCCAAGTACAATGCTTTAGTGCACTATCCCAGGAATGGTTTGACACAGAAACAACAGCAGCATATGCCTGGAGATCACACAACAACTTCATTATAACAGGCAAGTTAGCATAGGTGCCCAACTTCACATGGTCGAGGCAGTGCTTTTTAGTTGAGTTTTTGGAAAAATTAGGTATTGCCAAATGGAGGAGCTTAGCAATCTCATCAAGAAGGATATATAGGGAATACAGGCTGGGTGAAATTACATATTTTCAGACAAGGATCAAGCCCCAAAATGGATGTTAAAATGCACAACATCAGGTGCAAATGCTGATGGGTAGTGCTGGATGCAGCAAATAGACACTTTTTGACACTTACTTTTGCAACATCAAAGGAATGCAAATCTTATATGCAAAATAGTACTCTAACACATGATTTGAAGTTGGATTACACACATGGAGCTGTACATCCTGATGTACCACTTTGGCAAGCAAATGCGTGCAATTGTAAATAGTGGCTATGTCTGCAATATGTTAGTTTTTATACATGTTTTAGACGTTTTATTTCATATTTTTATTAGACCACTTTGTAATATCAGTTTTGGGTACGATAAGCCAAAAATTGATAATAGGTCCTATGTAGTTGACATCTCCTATGGTCTTACTCATCGTAAGACGATATGCTACTTTATTTTATTATTTTATTATATATATAAAAACTAGCCCTAGGCACTTTTCCTAGTGAATTTGCTAAAAAAAGATTTAACAAAATAAGACCGACATAAAAGGAATGACTTTTCATATCTAAATCACATTTTAATCCCGCAAACTGCCAAAAAAAACACCCATCTAAATGACCCTGAACTGCCGAAATACGACATAATTTACTAAATAGCAGTGAGTATTTCTTATCAGGTCATTTTCGGTGGACTTACCAAATTTCAAGTTAATTGGAGATGATGATCACCAAAACTAGACTAAATTCGGATTAATTGCTTTAGGCAAATTATGAGATTAATTCAATATGATTTATATTCTTTACATGTATCATATCAAGTTAAATCATCATGTGTAACCATGTTCTAGATTTAACACAAATAAAACTGATATAAAGAATAGTTTTTCATATTTAAAACTCATTTAATCTAATAAACTGCTTAAAACCCCATCTAAATGACCTCGAAGCACCAAACAAATGACATGATTAGCAGTGGGTGTTTCTCACCAGGTTGTTTTCAATGGACCGAATTTCAGGTCAATTGGAGTTCGTCAAAATCATGACCTCCAAATCTATGACCTAATTCAGAGAATAACCGTTTTAGGTATTTTCATGGATTAAAATAAATATGATCATGCTTTCTATTATCCTTATAATTATTCCATGATCACAAGACATACATTATGTCCTTCCTTTTGTGTAACGAGTATATAGATCGTCTCTTACATCAAATTGTCCTCCCGTTTTATACACATGAGAATCCAAGATATTACTTTTCATCCTTTTGGGTGAAATTCTTAATATCTCTTCTCATGAATAAATTTAGTGTTACTTGTATCTAATGGTAAATATCATTTAGGTATATAAGACCTCCACCACAAGCGTACACTAATCAAGGTAATTTATGCATGGTACATTGAGAATTTCTATGACTGAAATAAATAGATCACTTTAGTGAATCCTAGTTATTAATCATAACT
This sequence comes from Nicotiana attenuata, assembly GCF_001879085.1. NCBI lineage: Eukaryota > Viridiplantae > Streptophyta > Magnoliopsida > Solanales > Solanaceae > Nicotiana > Nicotiana attenuata. The sequence continues at coordinate 399,755 of NW_017670591.1, forward strand.
GTCAATCCATATATTATATCATCTCACTTGTATAAATCTATTAAGAATTTTCAATGATTCCAAATAAATAAATCACCTTAGTAATAACCATTTATTTATGTCAAAATTCTCAATTTATACATGATATTATCTGACATGTTTACTAAAATTTCAATGATTTCAAATAAATAAGCTATTTCGATAGTACTTATTTATTAATCATAAATTCTTAATCCATGTATGATATCATCTCATACATATAAAACATTAAGAATTTTTAATAATTTCAATAAACAAACTATCTTTGCGGCAACAATATATTTACCACAAAATCTTAGTTATACATTGTAATATACATGCAAAAGGAGAAGAGATAATACCCACGTACTAAACTTGGCGGCCCATAAACCAAAAGTATGGCAGAAAACTAACGAAGTGTTAATTTCTATGGTTTAGTTCACTTATTTTGTTTTAAACAAAATAAAATATATTTTCCTATATGTAATGGATAGGTTAATACCGGCAGGAAATACAATTGCCATTCAGCCCAAAAACGTTTTGAACGTCATAGCCCCCACAAGCAATTGAAATTAAGTTTTCACTAAATCAAAATTCCTTTTGACACGTAATGACCTATCCACTCAAAAGAAATATGTAGTTACAGCTGCCTCCTCTCTCACATGAACCTTAAAGCAATTTGTAATAATTGTGTTTCTTAATCAAAAACAAAAACAATGCTAGGTTTTTATGCGTGAACTCCCCGCCGCCATAAAGTCATGGCTCACCATTTATATAAGAATCACTTCTCTTTAAGCACACCACTTAGCCGCCATCAGCAAAAGGAATGCAACCACGACCTAATTTATGTTATCCAATAGAGTCATCAACTTTTCAACAAGTTGAAAAGTTGATCGGATTTGCACAAACGCACAGAATATCAAACAGCAGCTTTACACTACATATAATTTTCTTATGATAAGATCATAAATCATGAATCATATATAATCACATATATATACTAGATGAACCATGCCCGTGATTTTCCGACATATTAGGTGGTCAGATTTTTTCAATGTTCTGCTACCAATAGAAATGGTGCTCCATATTAAAATTAAGATACATAACCAAAACCATGTAATTTTTTCATGAAATGCATAATAGGACAATTTTCTTTTCAAAAACCTAAGAATACCATACAACTCTAGGCTATTCAGTGTGTATCTTCTGGCACGCACAGGTACATTTAATCCATTATCTGCCCAGCTAACAGTAAGCTTTTGCCATTCCAAAAACAACAACACAGTAGAAGTTCATATTACCTCACTTCCAATCTACCTTGGTCTTTACATTTCTCTGCGTTACATAACATGGTTCACATGATCTTTATTTCGAAACGTTTACAAATTAAAAAAAGAAACTACAATAAGCTGCTGCACAAAGATGTCAAACCATGGATTGACATAAATCAATAGATCTTTAACATGAATAGACATAAACCATGCATCCTTCTTTGACCAGAATTTAGTAGTTGAATGATAAGAACACTGTTTAACCAAAGAATTAGACTCTCAGTCAAAGCCAATTTTGGAAGTACTCGGGCTACTGATAATCAAGAAATTCTATATTCTCTCAGTGATAAGAAAGGAAATTAGAATGTGAAATAGCAAAGTGATCAATAGAAAGCAAAAGAAAGTAATTGTATTCCAATAATAATCAGAACGTCCCCTTACAAGTGAAATCCCCTTCCCTTATATAGGAATATATAAGTACAACGTTTCTTCCCTTTAATGACTGAATCACTATGAACATTAATAATAATAATGAGACGTTATAATTGGCAATCGTAACTGTTCATGAAGATTCTGTAACGTCTATGATTATTCATGCACATTAATTGACGACTCATGAATCTTCCTTCTTTACCGTCTTGATTCATTATGCCGGTGTCTCTTCATATAGCAATTCAGACTTAAGCGACCATACCCCTTTTATCTCGTGGGTGATTTGCTCGTACCTATTACGACTCGTGCCTCTTTTAATGGATCTCTCCAGTTGTCGCTTTCTTAGTGATCCATGTGTCTTGTCACATCAGCCACATATATAAATCCACGTGTAATATTTATTTTTACCAATACATATAGTCCCCCCACTTACCAATTATTCAACAATTGAATATTTGGGAAGTGGATCATATTTATGGCGGGAATTTTTTGTCGCTGTTTCTCATGTTTCATTGTGTCTTCTTCAGAACCATCGCGTCGTATGTCACTTCCATTTAATGTTTGTGACACGTGGAATTCATTGATTGGATCTGTAACTCTTCAGCGCGTTTTAGGGCTTTTCTACGGCTGCATCAGTCACGAAGTAACTGTTTTCATTATGACGTTTCCATCATGAACCCCTTCATATGACGGCTGCTTCTTCGTATAAATACGTCCTTATGCCTTCTCTTTCACGAAAACCTTCGATCTACAGTATTCTTTTTCCATAATAGTTCTTGTTCATTAGCTCGTATATTTTTTATACAACCATGTCTTCTCCAAATCCCGATCCTCGTAGAGTAGTTATAGTAGATGAACTTCCCCCTTCATCTGCTCCTATCAGAAGTAGAAGAGGTGGCATATTACATAGTTTAGGGTCTGTATCTATTCGTGGTTCTTCTTCTCAACCCAGTGTTACTACCCCTTCGTCCTCTAGAACTAGGGGTTCTTCTTCTCATAGATCTTCTGCTAGAAGTAGGGATTCCAGTGAACCTCTGCGAGAACCCACTGTTGATGAGATTGTCCCCGCTGAACTTTCCTTCTCTACTGAACGAGAATCGATTAGAAATCAAGTTACATCTATGACTTCTCATGATCGTGCTAATTTTTACCCTTCCCAGATTACCGAGGGCTTGATTTCTATTGTGCGAAGAGAATGCCATTGGAATTCTAATTTACCAATTTTAGTCCCAAGTGCAAATCAAAGGATCACCTCATACAATGCTGGTTATTCCTTTGTTTATACATATCCCGTTACATTAGGCTTCAGACACCTATTGATCCAGTTATTATCGAATTTTACCGCTTCTTTAATGTTTGCTTAGGACAGATTAGTCCTATTGTATGGAGAGCCGTGGCATGCTTAAGATACTTGTCGAATTTGGCCTCTTTACCCTTTAGCTTTTATCACTTGATTCATCTATATTCCCCCAAGTTATTTCGTTTTGGGGTATTTACTCTCGTGGCCAGGAATAAAAGGGTTTTGGTTAGCCTTGAAGATGGCAAAGATCGTGGCTGGTATGCCCATTTCGTTGCTGATCCCACAAAAGGTTTAGTGGGTGAAGAGAACATACCTTTTCTAGAAAAATGAAACTTTGCACGTAAGTTTTTCTTTTTACCTTCTTCTTCTTTTTCTATTTGAAGAAACAAGACCTTACAACCTCATGACCGCATATTTATTCCCTTTTTCAGCAACCATGGAAGCCGTTGAGGAAATTCCAGACATCCGTGGTTGGGTAGGAAAATTGTTGACTGTTGCTACTATGGAAGGAAGGTCTTGGAAGTACCTTTCTAATAGGTTTGGTTGGAAAGTGAAGACTCATGGTATCCTTTCTTTCAATTTTCTACCTTGCTTCCATAATTACTTAAAAATTTACTAACTTCTTTCTTCGTTAGGGTTTCCCATTCGAGGTGTTAGCGCTGCATCTATTGCTGCTTCAAGACTTTCTCTGTGTATGGCTCAAGAGATAATTTTGAGTTCCTCATCAAAGAGAAAAGCTTATAGGGCACAGGATTCCGAGGGTGAAGAGGAACAAGAGGAGGGCTCGTTAGTTCATAGCCCTCGAGCCAGGAGACGTGTTATTTCAAATGAAAAATCCAGTCCTCCTCCAAGTTCAGTTCCCATGCACGAGCCCGAAAGTGCCACTTTGGTAAGCTCAGATAAAGAGATGCCTGCCATACCCCGTCACTCTACAGAATAACTTTTTCCTCATGGGTTTGATAGTGAAGATTTTGGCTTTGTTTCTGAGGAAGCGCCTCTTGCCTCTTTCCCAGTTGATCCTCAGTTCCCTGCGCCTGTTACTGCTGCTACTACTCCGCTCGTTGATATTTTGACCCCCTCAACTGCCCCTACTGTTACAACTTCTCATGTTGAAGTTGGTTCTTCCAGTAACAATAGGGTAATGAAAAAAGTTACCATCAAAGTCCTTGAGGATGGTAATCTTCGGAAGAAATCTGGCCAACCCCATGCATGGCTAAAACCGTTGATTGGCCCAGTTAAGAAGTCCAAATTGGAAAGCCACAGTTCTTTAACGTGGATGAATGAAATTATCCATTCATCTTTAAAGGTATAGGCCTTAGCTTATTATTTTGCATGTGACTTTCTTTTCATCTGTATTCGGTTATCACATTTTCCTTTTCCTCGTGTAGATCAACCTAATTGGCACGGAGCTGATGAAGAGGATTGTCCATACTGAGTAATTAATGAACGACTATCTCACTGAAGCGGACAGTTGGAAGGAACAGTTTGATGGCCTTGAGCTTGAGAAAGAAGTTTTAGTTGAGGAGAAGTGTACCTTGGAGCAACAAGTGAAGGTAACGGAAGCAGAGTTGGCGATTGAGAAGGTCTCTTCTAGTCAAAGGGGCAAAGATACCTCCTCGAGTCTTCATTTGTCGAGCAGCTTTCCGAAGCCACTAAAGAAATTAGAGGTTTGAAAGAACTGCTGAACCAAAAGGAAGTTTACGCCCGGGAGCTTGTTCAAACGCTCACCCAAGCTCAAGAAGATCTCCGTGTGTCTTCTAACAAAGTTCAGTTCTTAGAGAGGTCACTCGCCCCCTTACAAGCTTCTTATGATGCTGCTTTGACTGAAAAGGAAGAGCTAAGTGCCAAAATTGAGCAGTGGGAGAGGGATTATGAAGCCCTTGAGGACAAAGTTATGGTTGATGTTAGTTGGGCTTTCTTGAACACGCACCTCAAAACTTTAATGGAGGTAAGACAAGAAGGCTTTGACTTAGCTGCTGAAATTGCAAAAACTAAAGAAACTATTGAGAAAACTCAGCAGAGTCAAAACTTTTCTTCACCTGAGGTAGACATTCCCGTGGGTGATGAACTTACTCCTGGTGAAGCTGTTGTTCAAACCTCTTCTGCTCAAGTTGAACCTCCTGCTGCTGATGATACCATCTTGAATCCTTCTGATAATACTGGTTCAGAACCTGCCCCATAGTGAAAGTTTGATTGAAAAGTTTGTTGTTTTGTTTTTTTTATTGGTGAAATGTTTGGGAAGTTTGCCCCTGGTCCGTTTTAGGGTTTAGTAATGATTGGAAAGTTTTAGCCCTGGTCTGTTTTGGGGTTTTGTAACTAAGTTTATACTTATTTTTAATCAAGTTTATATAATATTACTTTTCGAGTTTTTGTCCAACTCTTATAATATCTTATTTTTGAGTTTCTGTTCTACTCTCTTATTGGTTTACCCTTGTCTTATTTCGTCTTTATTTTCTGCCTATTTTAATGTTTGGGTTTTTATTTCACCCTTTGTTGTTTAACTTTGCATTAGAATGCAGGTTTTTATTTCACCCTTTGTTATTTAACTTTGAATTAAAATTGCTTCAATGCTCCGTGACTTTTTGAATAAGCACGAATTATAAAGGAGGGCCCTTTTATAAATGACACTTAATGAAGAAGACCTCTTAACTTCATATTGGTGTAAACATATGAAAGAAGAAGTAGGAACATATATATTTCTTTGAATAATTTGAGGAAGTTTTGTATTCTTGAACGTTCAAACTGTATACTTTACATTTATTCAAGTAACATCTACAACTCTTTCATAACTGTTTTCTTTATAACAGATTTTACAAAATTCAAGGGTATATCTTCCAACCCACAACTAAATATTGCCTTTAACCTAGATGCTCGTAAGATTTTGTAATTTACATCTGCAAGTGTATACTTCATCATAGGTTTCTGAATCAGGATTGTGTTTTTGGCTCTTGATTTTCTCTTAACTTTCGATTTGTTGGGTAGATTGCCTCAGGCTTGACTCGAATTCTGACTTTTCTAGACTTCTTTGCCTTCCATATATATAGTCCCCCAAGTGTTAGAGTTTTGAAGTATGAAATCCCGAGAACTTGATTATTCCTTCCATGTGGTCCATTTCCTGAAAAGAAAAAATATACGGGACTTAGAGGTATATATATTTTTTATATGATGACTGCTTAACCCTTTTATTTCCATCAGAAAGGTTGTAAACCAAACCGGGGATGATTTTGCATCCCGCGTGTCTTTTAGGTCTAAAATCATCATTTGGTGTGGGCTAGCTTTGTGCCTATCATCTAAAATGGTTAGTATAATTAAAAAAAATAATCTAAACCTTGCATAAACAATACCTGACCGGGGGTTTTCCCTTTCAGAAGTAATACTTCTTCAAATGAACATCATTCCAATTTGATCGGAGTACTTTGCCGTTCATTGTTACTAACTCATATGCACCCTTTCAAGTAATACCTCGAATCCTGTAAGGTCCTTCCCAATTTGGACTCAATTTTCCTGCATTGGCCGCTTTTGACGACTGAAAAACTTTTTTCAGTACGAAGTCCCCAATCTTGAAGTACCTAAGATGAGCTTTCTAATTGTAATATCGCTTCATAATTTGCTTCTGCGCTGCCATCCTTATCAGAGTTGTTTTTCTCCTTTCTTCAAGCAAATCGAGATTTAGTCGCATCTCTTGCTCATTTGATTCTTCAGTTGCTTGGGTGTATCTTGTACTTGGTTCACCTATTTCAACTGGAATTAAGGCTTCAGCACCATACACAAGTGAGAACGGATTCTCTCCCGTACCTGGTTCTGCTGTCGTGCGGTAAGCTCATAAGACTCCTGGTAACACTTCTGGCCACTTTCCTTTTGACTCCTCTAATCTTTTCTTTAGGTTATTAATAATAACCTTGTTTGTGGATCCAGCTTGTCCATTGGACACATGATGATAAGGTGTTGAAGTTATCCTTTTAATCTGCCAACTCTGAAACAATTCTGTGATTTTTGCACCTATGAATTGCGGGCCGTTATCACACATGATTTCTTTTGGAACTCCAAACCGGCATATGATGTTTTGCCAAATAAAGACTCTGACTTCTTTTTCCCGTACTTGTTTGAAGGCACCTGCTTCTACCCACTTGGTAAAATAATCAGTTAGTACTAGTAAAAATCGTACCTTTCCTTTGGCTTGTGGTAGCGGACCCACGATATCCATCCCTCGCTTCATGAAAGGCCATGGTACAATAACCGGATGTAATAACTCTGCTAGGCTATGCATGTTGTTACCATATCGTTTGCATTTTTCACATTTGGCCACAAAGCTTTCCGCATCTTCTTCCATTTTTGGCCAATAATATCCTGCTCTAATTAGAGTATTTACCAAGGATCTTCCTCCTGCATGATTTCCACTGTGTCCCTCATGTACTTCTCTCATCACATACTCTGTTTGAGAAGGTCCTAGACAACTTGCTAAGGGTCCACCGAACATTTTTCGATACAAGTAGCCACGATCCAAGCAATAACGGGCAGCTTTTCGTCGAAGTGCCTGAGCCTTTTTCTTATCTTCGGGTAGAATCCCATACTGCAAAAAATTTACGATCTCGTTTCTCCAATCCCCTGTTAAATTATCAAAATTTACCTTGTTTTTGTCCCGATCGAGTGCCAAATGAAACAAATGTATTACGAAAGCATTTTCTTCATTTGTTACTTCTGCAGCAGAAGCGAGATTAGCCAGCGCATTTGCTTCAACATTTTCTTCCCTGGGTATTTACACGATTTTCCATGATTGGAATTGTCTGATTAAATCTTTTGCCTTTTCCAAATATTGCGGCATCCTCGACTCTCTAGCTATATAAGTCCCTTGCATTTGATTAACTACAAGCCGCGAGTCGCTCTTGATTACAACTTGCTCTATTCCGAGCTCTCGTGCCAATTCTAGACCTGCAATTACAGCTTCATATTTTGCTTCATTGTTAGTAATGGGATGCCACTTTATGGCTTGCCTTATAGTTTCTCCCGAAGGTGGGATTAGAATAATGCCTAAATCCGCTCCTTTAACATTTGAGGAGCCATCAGTAAATAGGGTCCAAGTACTTGGATTAGACTCGTTGAATACCTGTAGTTCCTTTTCTGCTTTTGTTACTATTCCTGGGCTGAAATCTGCCACGAAATCTGCTAAAACCTGTGATTTTATCGTAGTTCTAGGTTGATATGCTGTGAGCACGTGATTTTTGCCCTAAGCAAATTAATTCCAAAAGTTTCAAATAATTGATTTCCTTATTATTTTATAATTTTTTGTGATTTTTTGTTAAATTTTTGTGCTAATTGGTTGCATTCTTCATATGAAAATACAGAAAATATGCACATGCATTTAGGGATTTAATTTCACAATTTTTAGGTATTAATTAGGTTTAGAATAAAGTTTAAAGAAAAATTGCAAAAAATAGTCTTGTTGCACTCTTAATTGTTAATTGTTGCGTTTTATTTCTAAATAGAGTTTTAAGTAATTTTAGGAGTTTAAAATAGTTTAATTGAGTCTTTGTTCTGTTTTAGCATTTTTTATAAAATTAAGAAAAAATAAATAAATACAAAAATACAAAAATATACAAAATAAAATACAAGGCAAAGAAGGCTGCCAAAATTGGGCCCAAATGGCTGAGCCCAAATAAAGTAGGCACCAACCCGTTCAAATTTGGCCCAGTCTCACCCGGTCCCGTCCCCAGATCCCCTGAAACGACGTCGTTTGGTCTTGTTCAATCAGGGCCGTCGAGGTTCCTTGATCGGACGGTCCTGAAGCCTACGACATTTAATATATAAGTGTCTGAATATACCCCCCCCCCCCTAGCCATCGTCTCTCTCAGAGACGACCCTGAACCCTCCGCCCATGACTACCGCGACTCCGCCTACCGGAAATCGCCTTACGGCGGTTCCGGTAGGCCAAACTCCGCCATTTTTACACCACAAACTCACCTCGACCTCCCCTTTCCAACCATCACCATAGCTCCCCTCGAATCAGGCCCCAACTCTTCGAATCTTAAATGGAAGGTTGGCCGGAAAACCTCACCTTTTCCGATGGCCGCCAAATTAACACCCTAAGACCTTCTAACCACCCCCAACCCAAATCCTTAAACCGTTTGGCTCGAATCTTTCTGGAACTTCTCGAATCTTCATTTGAAGATTCGAGCCAAACATGAACCTGTCCAAACCGGCCCAAATTTACACCCCACAGTCTCCATGACCTCCCCATCATTAATCCCTGACCAAAACCTTTCGAACCTTGCCATAACCCCTCGAATTTCAAATCTTAAAACCGGCAAAACCCTAGCTCAAAATTTAGGGATTTTTGACCGTAATTTCCCTAATCATGTGGATTCTTGTGAAAACACACGATTAGGGATGTTACGTGTCAAGAATCCTAGAGGATTCAAGCAACAGTGCCTAACCGAGTTCCTAATTCTATTAGGTATTCTGTTTTCCCTTCTTTTAATTCTGATTTTATTCTTGTTTCTTTTGTTTTATGTTTTGCCTATCTTTTTTGATTCAGTATGTGTTCTAGCAATTTTAATAATTAGTGTATATATTTGACTGTCAACGCATGATTTTAGCCTTTAATTCAATAGTTCGATTCTTGAACGTGTGTTAGCCTGTCTCGATAATTCTTTGCAATTCGATTTTGCTTCATTTTAATCTTAGTTAATTGTTGTTTCAACCCTGTTCAGATACTGTTTGGTTGGATTAAATCACTGGTTTGATTAAATTTTAGTTTAATTCAGTAATTAGGGTTAATTGATTGGTTATAGCTGATTTAGATTAAATAAGGTTAACTATAGTCAGTACTAACTAAAGTAAAGGGGTTTGGGTTGGTCAGTAATTCCAAGAGAGTTTTGAGGGTAGTTCAGGTATAGAAAAGGGTACTTTCAGCAGATTTGGTAATTTTGAAAAAGGGGTAAGGATAGAATAGGGATTGTAATGGGTGTAGGACTTTCTAGAATAGACTTTAGTATAGTTTTTAATAAAATAGGTGTTGTTACTTGGGTAATAAGTCTTAAAAATTAGGGACTGAAAGTTAAAAGGAGAGGGACTAAAGAGAAAAACAAAATCTGAAGAAAGCCTTACATTTTTGCCTATAAAAGGCACACACATTGCCTTGTTTAGCAAGTTTGGAGACCTCTGAAAAATTCCCAAAAACTTCCAGCTTATAATCTTTCCCAAAATCCTCCTCTTAAGATCTTAAACTCTGCAAGAAAAAAAAAAACCAAAAAAAAAATATAACAGAAAACACAAAAACTCAAAAAAAAATTACTGTTCCATTAATCTCCTCTAATATCATTCTCAAATTTCAGTCATTAACCCCATTTCCTAGCTTGTTAGAGATAAGAAGTAACCTGAACTCATCTGTGTATGCTCACTTTGGATATTCACAAGCTTTTCGAGTCATGTGTGCATGAGATTTACTTAGTCCAAGTTGATTTGTTGGTTGTACACTGGGGATGGCAGTCCTGGGTTCGTTTTTAGCTGTTTGGTGCTGTTTGGGTTAATCTGTGAACTCTATTGGCTCTCTATTTCATTTTGAGCTGTTGGGTCTGTGCTGGACTGTTGTTGAGATTTTAAACTGGTTTCCTGAGCTGCTGCTGAAGTTGTTACTGCTGCTAATCTTTCCCTCTTCTTATTTGCAATTACCAGGTACATTTTATTGCCTCAAGTGGTCTGGAGATTTGAATCAATATGTACGAACAACTTGTTTGAATTAAATGATGAAGAAATGCTTGGTTTTCACATGAATTTTTTATAGATGTCATTAGTTTTAACACTTAGTTGTGGTACTCATTTGAACAAGTACTTATTTGTATTAATCAGGACTATATGGACTGTACTGGACTGCTGGATTTTCATACAATTATATGGTTGTCCTGTTGAATAATGTTAGATTTAATTAGTTTTGGTTTATTATCATACTCGAAATCTAAGTTTAGAGTATAATAGTGCCTTGATTGTATAGTTTAGTTTTACTAAAGGTATCAGAATATATTATCATGATTTGAATTAACATGTTCGTCATATTATTTGTTGAAATCAGAAACGAACACCAGTAATTACTTCTAGTTTCCTAGACCGTGGCTGATTTTATTTTTGGAAAAGTATTAACTAAATTTAGAGGATTTTCGAAATTCTGGAGTTATTAATATACAAACAAATTAAAATATGTACCAGTCGAATCTGTTCAAGTCCAGTTGTGATCAAAGTCAATGCTGCAAAACTCACATAAAATCGTGTGTTAAGTTTGGGCTTGTCCTGGAGCCCAGCAAATAGTTTTGTTACTTGGAAATTAGGCCCAGCTCAGGCTCATCTGGGCCTAAAGTTTGAATATGGTATGTCCAGCGGTATGACTAGATTGCCCCCATATCTGGGCCAGTCATCAGGCCCAATCTGTTAAGGACTTTGAAAGTTTTGTATGTTATTAAATTATTGGTTAAATTCCATAGTGTAGTTTGGGGCCTTCCAAGCTAAGTAGCACACTTGAATTAAGGGGTTCCCCTCTTGTTTAAGTGTGGATTTGAGTTTGAGACCCGAATTCCTTAAAGGTTAATTAGTTAATTAATTCGATCCTTAGAGACACTTTTTAATAGAAAATCGTAGTTCCTTTAGGTTGGCCTTTAAAATAAAAACGAGGTGCGCCGCGCCAAATAAAAATTCAATAAATTGCGTGGCCCTCTTTAAATGTGTATACCTTAAATACTTAGAACTCGAGGCGTGCCATTTAGCAAATTTCCATGGCCCTCGCAAAGTTAACAACGCTAGCCACTTTAGGCACGCTTTTAATAATTTTACTTTCCTAAACTCGGGTGCGCATTTCATGCAACCCAAATCCGAATCCCAAAACGTTGAATAAGAGGTGTTTAGGATCCGGGTGCATTTCATGTGACGTGATCCCAAAACACGCTCTTAAACGGCATTCACTTTCGTAAAAACAAAATAAACTAAAAGCGGTAAATAATCTTAAAATTGCACTATAGGTTTAAATATGTATAAAAACCAGATTTTAGCCATTTATGATAATTTAAGCGACCGTGCTAGAACCACGGGATCCGGGGGGTGCCTAACACCTTCCCTCGGGTCAACAGAATTCCTTACACAGAATTTCTGGTTCGCAGACTCCAACTGGGAAGTCGAAATTTTCCTCGATTTGGGATCAAGTTAAACCGGTGACTTGGGACACCAAAAGCCAATCCTATCCCAAGTGGCGACTCTAAATAAATAAATAATCCCATTTCGAATAATGTCACTTTAAATGGAAAAACTCCCTTATACATTTATCCTTCGGGGTAGATGTGTAAAAAAGGAGGTGTGACATATGTGATATCATATTCACTTAGTTCTATAGCCCACTTGGCTAGTCTACCTTATCACGACCCAAACCGATGGGTCGCGACGGGTGCCCGAGTCTTACCTATCAAACACCCTTAAGCGTGCGTCTAAGACATAAACCTGAATAACATCTGCTAAATTATGAGAATATTATACATGAGGGAAACCTGCCAAAAAGGCATATGTACGTATGCATGCAGAATACAGTGGGCGAGCCGGCAAGGCTTCTATAGACAACTATACATCCAAAACTGAAAGCCGACAAGGCCGCATACAACCCAACTAGACATACTGTCTACAGACGTCTAATAGAAATATAACTGTACAAAGACGGGACTGAGCCACGTCACACACACACATATATATATATACAAAAATCCTTTTCACAATAAATAAGATGTTTCATTTTCTTTCTAGATAAAAATTGTGAAATACCTCTCTATGCCACATATCAATGTGTGTAAAAGTCATGAATGACGTGATACCGTACAACATGAGGAAAAATGCATCTCTATGCCTGTATGTCATGTATGCATGCTAATGCCATGTATCTCATAGATTAATCATGTACTCACACTCTCAGAGTACTCAATTTCACAGTCTCACACTTTCCACTCATCATGCTCAACCACTCGGTACTGTATATGGTCCATACGGCCCAGGTAAGATCCGTCCCGGAATATATACATCACTGACTATAAGTCACCTAGTACCGGGGAAACAGGCCAATCCAGACTAATGGAGAAGATCCATCTCCATACCAAGGGAGGATCCATCCCTGAATATAATCAACCGCACTCACTAGAGGTGTGCAGACTCCGGAGGGGCTCCTTTAGCCCAAGCGCTATAACAAGCAAATCATGGTATAAATCAATCAGGCCCTCGGCCTTACTCAATAATTAATAAAACATGCTGCGGCGTGCAACCTGATCCTATAACTGTCACTCTTAATTAGGCTCTTGGCCTCACTCACTCATTAATCTCTCCAGTCTCACCCACGGGCTCACAATGTCATGAAAACTGACCCGGAACAACGATATGATGTATCAATAAGTGACAACTGAGACTGAGATATGATATGAATTCATGAATGTGACTGAGTACTAAATATCAATGAATTCAATGAGATGATAGCAAGAAACGACCACTATGGGTCTCAACAATATCAGCATAAGGCCTAAACATGATATCTAGCATGATGTACAGCTCACTTATTTTATCACATGGTGAAAACATAAATATCAATAAAATAGGGCCACTATTCAGTGCCCTAGAATCACCTGAGTCACAATTCACAGGGTGCATGTCCACACGCCCGTCACCTAGCATGTGCGTCACCTCAACATCAATCCCATAACACGCAATTTGGGGTTTTATACCCTTATCACTAAGTTTAGAAGAGTTACTTATCTTAAACAAGCCAATTCGATACCGAGCAAGCCAAGCGATGCTCCAAGAATGCCATCACGCGTTTTCCGACCTCCGAACGGCTCGAAGCTAATCAAAAACAACACAAATACATCAAACAATGCTAAAGGAACCAATCCCAATCGAAAAAGGTCAACTCTTTAATCAAAAGCCCAAAATCGGCCAAAAAGCCCAACCCGGGCCCGCACCTCGGAACCCGACAAAACTCACAACATCCTTCAACCCATTCAATTACGAGTTCAACCATACTAGTTTCACTCAAATCCGACTCTGAATCGGTGTTCAAAACTCAAAAATTCATAGTATGAAACTTTAGGCCAAAACCCCCCAATTTCTTCTTTAAAAATCATCACCCAAAAGCTAAAATCGAAGATAGATTCACGAAATATAACCAACACCGAGTAGAGAACACTTACCCCAATTCATATGCTGAAAATCGCCTAAAAAATTGCCCAAATCCAAGCTCCCCAACTCAAAATATGTTAAATGCACAAAACCCTCGTTTTAACACTGTTCTACCTCGTTTCTTGTGCCAAAAGATCTCATAGCTCACTTTTGATGCCTCCAATGGATTCCTTGTGAAATTCTAGTTAATTTAGTCTCTTTAATCACTCCATGTGACATTATATTGAAGGAGATATGTTGGTTTCAATATTTGAAAATAGTGAAGATTTTTAAATACGCAGTCAGTGGCAATTGCGTAATTAATCTGAAAATCTGGCAACCCAATTCTTAGTAAAATGACCATAAAATCCTTATACGATGTCCAAATTTGACGATTCATTTTGCTATGGCTCTGTAATTACTATACGGATCTAATGCTTCAATCAAAACAGAAATCGGAACTCATTTGTTCAATGTGGTAGCATTTATGCTTGAAGAAACGACGTCGAAACATAAGAAAAACGAGCGCAACTCAACCCAAACCTATCTGAAACTCACTTGAGCCCCTCGGGACCCCGTCGAAACATACCAACAAGTTCTATATCATAATACGGACCTACTCGAGGCCTCAAAACGCACATAACATTATCAAAACAACGAAACACACCTCAAATCAAACTTAATGAACTTTCGACTTCCAAAAACTCACGCTGAGACATACTCAAATTTCTCACCCAAGTCCTAATACATCATACGGAGCTACTCGTGCGCCCAAACTACCGAGCGAAGTGCAAGTTCTCAAAATGACTGGTTGGGTCGTTACATACTCCAACTCTCGGAATCCCCATATGAGCCTGGTAACCACAAAGTCCACTCTCGGTCAAACTTTCAAATTTCCAACTTTTGCTATTTCATGCGTAATTCAACTACGGACCTCGAAATCACTATCCGGACACGCGCCTAAGTCTAAAATCACCCAACAGAGCTAACAGAACCATCAAAACTCCATTCCGAAGTCGTTGATACATAAGTCAATATCCGGCCAACCATTTCAACTTAAGCTTTCAACCTTGAGACTAAGTGTCTCATCACATTCTGAAACCTTTCCGAATCCAAACCGACCACCCCGGCAAGTCACATAACAGCTATAAAGCACAAAATGAGCAGTAAATGGGGGAATAAGGCTACATGTCACGACCCAATTCTATTTTAGGCTGTGAGGCGCCCAACACCGTTGCTAGGCAAGCCAACTGTGAACAATCTAGTGATTCCCCATTTTAATAAGTTTTTCAAGTAAATAACTTTCCTTACTTTAAAATATTTAGTAAATAATAGATTAAGAATAACACAAAGGTTGGGAGATCCAAGAACTTGAAGAAAATAAGTTGATGAAATGCGGAAGTAGTAAAGAAATGCAAGCAGAGCAAGAAAAATAAACTAGATATGTCGAAATTCGAGGAAAGGTCCAAGAACCCCGAGATTATGTTAATCTAGATTTTGACAAGATCCTAATGACAACAAGTTGGTTATGAAACCAATTGCCTTCACTAGAGATAAGCTAATCAAGAACTAGATTCGGATCATGACTTCTAGTTTGAATAACTTACGACAACAACTAGTAAAAGAAACTAGTCGCCTTCGAAGAATATCAAAAGAAACCAAAGATATCACAAGAAAGAAAATTATCTTACTACCTTAAGCTATGAACTAATTAGGGTTGCAAGATAAATCTTCAAAGTAAAGTTCACAAAGGTTCAAAAGAACTCACAATAATAATATTAATCTTCAATGATGTTCTATAATGGAAGACAAGCACCCCTTTATATAGTAGTAAAGAAGGAGCTAGTCAAGACTTCAATAAATGAGAATTATATTCCCTAGAAGCATAGAAGACTACCCACACTAAGACCAATGTAGTCAACATACATATAGGCCAATGCAAGTCAACATAGATTAAAACAACTATTAAATATATACTCTAGAAACTAATTTTGGGCTTAATTGGGCTGCTGAAAATTCCTCTCTTTTGGGGCATATTTGGGCCTCATTCCATCTCCTCTTGGACTTTAATTTTGGCCTCAAAATAGTTGTAAGACTTGGCCCAAAGATCCTCCTTGTGCTGGAGCTCTTCTTCTATTATAAAACACTTTTTAATTGCCAATTGAAGCCCATTAAGCTTGTCTTGAAATTTCTTTGTTTGAGACCTTGTCATGGGCTTTCTTGGAGCTTCTAGAGCTTCATCCTTCTCCTTTAATGATGTTGAGCTGCCATGAATGCTATCATTCCCCTCTTCTTGAAGAGAATTTGCCCTCGAATTCGAGCCTGCATCAAACAAGGAAAGATCAGAAACATTGAAGGTAGCACTAACTTGATATTCACTAGGAAGGTCAAGTTTGTAAGCATTGTCTCCAATCCTTTCAAGGACTTCAAATGGCCCATCTCCTCTTGGATCTAATTTGGATCTTCGTTTGGCAGGAAATCTTTCCTTCCTAAAAGTGACATATGTGATATCATATTCACTTAGTTCTATAGCCCACTTGGCTAGTCTACCTTATCACGACCCAAACCGATGGGTCGCGACGGGTGCCCGAGTCTTACCTATCAAACACCCTTAAGCGTGCGTCTAAGACATAAACCTGAATAACATTCTGCTAAATTATGAGAATTATTTACATGAGGGAAACCTGCCAAAAAGGCATATGTACGTATGCATGCAGAATACAGTGGGCGAGCCGGCAAGGCTTCTATAGACAACTATACATCCAAAACTGAAAGCCGACAAGGCCGCATACAACCCAACTAGACTACTGTCTACAGACGTCTAATAGAAATATAACTGTACAAAAGACGGGACTGAGCCACGTCACACACACACATATATATATATACAAAAATCCTTTTCACAATAAATAAGATGTTTCATTTTCTTTCTAGATAAAAATTGTGAAATACCTCTCTATGCCACATATCAATGTGTGTAAAAGTCATGAATGACGTGATACCGTACAACATGAGGAAAAATGCATCTCTATGCCTGTATGTCATGTATGAATGCTAATGCCATGTATCTCATAGATTAATCATGTACTCACACTCTCAGAGTACTCAATTTCACAGTCTCACACTTTCCACTCATCATGCTCAACCACTCGGTACTGTATATGTTCCATACGGCCCAGGTAAGATCCTCCCGGAATATATACATCACTGACTATAAGTCACCTAGTACCGGGGAAACAGGCCAATCCAGACTAATGGAGAAGATCCATCTCCATACCAAGGAGGATCCATCCCTGAATATAATCAACCGCACTCACTAGAGGTGTGCAGACTCCGGAGGGGCTCCTTTAGCCCAAGCGCTATAACAAGCAAATCATGGTATAAATCAATCAGGCCCTCGGCCTTACTCAATAATTAATAAAACATGCTGCGGCGTGCAACCTGATCCTATAACTGTCACTCTTAATTAGGCTCTTGGCCTCACTCACTCATTAATCTCTCCAGTCTCACCCACGGGCTCACAATGTCATGAAAACTGACCCGGAACAACGATATGATGTATCAATAAGTGACAACTGAGACTGAGATATGAATATGAATTCATGAATGTGACTGAGTACTAAATATCAATGAATTCAATGAGATGATAGCAAGAAACGACCACTATGGGTCTCACAATATCAGCATAAGGCCTAAACATGATATCTAGCATGATGTACAGCTCACTTATTTTATCACATGGTGAAAACATAAATATCAATAAAATAGGGCCACTATTCAGTGCCCTAGAATCACCTGAGTCACAATTCACAGGGTGCATGTCCACACGCCCGTCACCTACATGTGCGTCACCTCAACATCAATCCCATAACACGCAATTTGGGGGTTTTATACCCTTATCACTAAGTTTAGAAGAGTTACTTATCTTAAACAAGCCAATTCGATACCGAGCAAGCCAAGCGATGCTCCAAGAATGCCATCACGCGTTTTCCGACCTCCGAACGGCTCGAAAGCTATCAAAACAACACAAATACATCAAACAATGCTAAAGGAACCAATCCCAATCGAAAAAGGTCAACTCTTTAATCAAAAGCCCAAAATCGGCCAAAAAGCCCAACCCGGGCCCGCACCTCGGAACCCGACAAAACTCACAACATCCTTCAACCCATTCAATTACGAGTTCAACCATACTAGTTTCACTCAAATCCGACTCTGAATCGGTGTTCAAAACTCAAAAATTCATAGTATGAAACTTTAGGCCAAAACCCCCCAATTTCTTCTTTAAAAATCATCACCCAAAAGCTAAAATCGAAGATAGATTCACGAAATATAACAATATGGTATGTCCAGCGGTATGACTGATTGCCCCATATCTGGGCCAGTCATCAGGCCCAATCTGTTAAGGACTTTGAAAGTTTTGTATGTTATTAAATTATTGGTTAAATTCCATAGTGTAGTTTGGGGCCTTCCAAGCTAAGTAGCACACTTGAATTAAGGGGTTCCCCTCTTGTTTAAGTGTGGATTTGAGTTTGAGACCCGAATTCCTTAAAGGTTAATTAGTTAATTAATTCGATCCTTAGAGACACTTTTTAATAGAAAATCGTAGTTCCTTTAGGTTGGCCTTTAAAATAAAAACGAGGTGCGCCGCGCCAAATAAAAATTCAATAAATTGCGTGGCCCTCTTTAAATGTGTATACCCTAAATACTTAGAACTCGAGGCGTGCCATTTAGCAAATTTCCATGGCCCTCGCAAAGTTAACAACGCTAGCCACTTTAGGCACGCTTTTTAATAATTTTACTTTCCTAAACTCGGGTGCGCATTTCATGCAACCCAAATCCGAATCCCAAAGCGTTGAATAAGAGGTGTTTAGGATCCGGGTGCATTTCATGTGACGTGATCCCAAAACACGCTCTTAAACGGCGTTCACTTTCATAAAAACAAAATAAACTAAAAGCGGTAAATAATCTTAAAATTGCACTATAGGTTTAAATATGTATAAAAACCAGATTTTAGCCATTTATGATAATTTAAGCGACCGTGCTAGAACCACGGGATCCGGGGGTGCCTAACACCTTCCCTCGGGTCAACAGAATTCCTTACACAGAATTTCTGGTTCGCAGACTCCAACTGGGAAGTCGAAATTTTCCTCGATTTGGGATCAAGTTAAACCGGTGACTTGGGACACCAAAAGCCAATCCTATCCCAAGTGGCGACTCTAAATAAATAAATAATCCCATTTCGAATAATGTCACTTTAAATGGAAAAACTCCCTTATACATTTATCCTTCGGGGTAGATGTGTAAAAAAGGAGGTGTGACAGCGGCGTGCAACCCGATCCCACCATATCAGTACCAATCACACAACAAGAACAGGAATTTCACAATTTAGCTCGAAAACCTCCACAATATTTAAGCCTCAAACCAACGCAAACAGAAGGCTATACAATTATGAAACTTCACTCAATTAATACTACACAGCGAGACCAACCAAAATATACCATGAAACACTGGTAAACCAACTTAAGCCAATTATGTAATACAATGAAACTGCGGAATAATTAATACCTTCAAATAAGAAAACAACATCTAACACGAAGCAATTAGACATGGAAGCACTAATAAGCATGTAGCAGTTAAAACAGGAAGACAATATATTAGGAACGGGAAAAGAAACGGCTAAACAGATAATTTGGCGGCGCATAGGTACTCGTCACCTCACCTATATGCCACATACATGGATTTTCACATAGCAAATAAGTCGGGGATCCCTAATTCCTCAAGTCAAAGTTAGACACAACACTTACCTCAATCCAAAGGCCAACTCAACGCTCAATTACCGCTTTTTCTCTTGTTTCCACCTCCGAACCACTCGTATCTAGTCATGATTAACTTAACAACATCAATTATCGCTCAAGAAATCAATTTCAATACATAATTATAAGTTTCCCAATATTTTTTCCAAAAAAGTCAAAAACCGACACCGGGCCTGCTTGATCAAAACCCAAAATTCGGACAAAAACCCGATTACCCATTCACCCCCGAGCCCGGATATACAATTGGTTTGGAATTTGACCTCAATTTGAGGTCTAAATTCCCAAATTTCGAAATTCCTAATTTCTACCCAAAAATCCCCAATTCCACCATGAAAACCCTAGTATCTAGGTTGAAATATTGTTAAAAGAAGTGAAAGATTGAAAGAAACGAGTTAAGATTCACTTACCTATGATTTGGGAAAGAAATGGTCTTTGGGAAATCGCCTCTTCAGGTTTAGGTTTTGAAAAATGGGAGAATGAATGAAAAATCCAGTCCAAAATCATTTTTGAACAGTTGCAAGTATCACATTTGCCATCAGGGGTTCGCAAATGCGAACCCCGCAAATGCGAACATCCTTTTGCAAATGCGAAGAATGTCCGGGGCCTGCTACCATCGCAAATGCGAACAATTGTTCGCAAATGCGGCATGTGCTTATTGCAATTGCGGTCCTGAGCTTCGCTATTGCGAAGGTCCCCTCCCAGCCCTTCTGCTCGCAAATGTGAAACTTCTTCGCAAATGCGAGGCTCACATTTGCGAGCCCGAAGTCTGCAGACCTGAAGCATACCAGCAAAATTTCTTAAGTCCAAATCATTCCGTATCCTATCCGAAACTCACCCGAGCCCTCGGGGCTCCAAACCAAACATGCAACAAGCCGTAAAACATCATAAGAACTTGCTTGATCGCCAAAATAACATCTAGAACTACGAATTTAGCACCAAATTGTATGAAATTTTTAAGAAAGTTTCAAAACTTCTATTTTCTCAACGAAAGGTCTGAATCACATCAAATCAGTTCCGTTTCTCACCAAATTTCACAGATAAGGTATAAATATCATAACGGACCTGTACCGAGCTCCGGAACCAAAATACGGGTCCGGTACCAACAAGATCAAATATTAACCAAATTCTTAAAACCTTTATAATATCAGTCTTACAATTTTCATCAAAAATTCATTTCTCGGGCTAGGGACCTCGGAATTCGATTCCGGGCATACGCCCAGGTCCCATATTTTACTATGGACACACCGGGACCGTCAGAACACGGGTCCGGGTCCGTTTACCCAAAACGTTGATCGAAGTCAACAAAAAATTATTATTCCATTAATTTTTCACATAAAAGCTCTCCGGATACACGCCCGAACTGCGCACGCAAATCGAGGAGGAATAAAATAATATTTTGATGACCTCGGAACACGGAATCGAGTTTTAAAACATAAGATGGCCCTTTGGGTCATCACAAGTAGTTTCTTTGAAATTTGTCTTATGCGTGCTACATTGTATCTCGTGCTAATCCTTTGAAAGCTTATATCTGAATTTTTAGTTATAAAGCATAAAATTTATAAAGTATACAATAAATACTCATAGGAACTTAAATTTTTTTCATAATTTTATTTTATAACCAAACAAAATTTTCAATAAACTATTATTCTTTGAGATGGGTACACGCGCAACACGCATATCCTAAGACTAGTTTATTAAAATCTGCAAAGAAGGTAACAGCATAATTGGTAGAATTCTAGTTCAAGATGCCAATAGAAGCATTACCACTCCTACAACTCCAAATAAAGAGTATTCTTCTGAAATTCCAAATTAGGAATGGGCCTAAAAAAATCATACGACAAACCACAAAGCCTATAAGTTTAGAATTGTGACAATTCCTTAAAAAAAAGCAGCCTATTTTGCCTCTAAGGTTTTTCCATCTTGGTTAAGAGTCCAATTCCTTCTTTTATGAAACATTAATGCCTCTACAGGTTAGGAAGATCGTACTAATTTTTGAACTTCCTTCCTTGTACAGCATTTATTAATATGTAGAATGGTCCATTTGCAAATTTCATGTAACTTACAGTATATAATTTTATGTGAGCCCCCAACTTATTTTGCACATCTATACAATCAAAAAGAAAAACATTGCTAGATTTAGCTTTGGTTGATCTCAATCATGTTTGTACAATTTTAATTTGGTTTTCAAAAACAAAGCACATGAAGTAACTTTCTTATGTACAGTCAGACCCTCTCTATAACAACATATCTATGTAACAACCATTCACTATAAAAGTCAAGTTTTTCTCGGAACCGGTCTTATATGTTATGTTAAAATATATATCCTTTATAATAATACTTCACTATAGTATCCAAAAAATGTCGGAACAAACGCGGCTGTTTTAGAGATGTTTGACTTAATTAGCCCTCTTTTTCGGACCTTTTCATTGGATTGATATTTAATTTAAAGGGAAAAGAAACTTCTCTTGGCACATAATAACACAATATTGTCACAATGTTTTACACTGACTGAGTTGAAAAGCTCAAGAATATTTTGATAATGAAGCATATGGGAGGTGAAATAAAGGTAGAGTATTTTTATATTTGAAACAAGTAAGGTCTTGACCTAATGGTTAACAAGTCAATACAAAGGTTCCGAGTACTGTGGTTAAATTATACTCCTATGTGTATATTCTTCCTGCTAATATTTGCTAGAGCGTGTCAACATATATACAAGCTGGTGTTATGTGAATATTGCAAATGTATTTCTCTGTAAAAAAAAAATATTTTAAATATCTTCTTACCCTTTACACAAAAAAAAAAAAAAAAAAAAAATTGGTAACAGGTATCTCATACTCAAATATTGGGGTCCCTCAAATATTAGATGTTTTGGGCTTTAAAAGAGGCTCTTCTTTTGGGCAAAGATCAAATTTTAGCCGCGTCCGAAATTTCTATATTTTTTAGATCTATATATATATACAAAAAAAAATTCTATTATTTTGAGAGTGGCTATATAATGTCATTTTTCGTCTTCTTTTCCCTATTTTTATACTTTCTTGGGCCTCCTAGAAGTTGAAATTGAACTATGGGATGATTGTGTGGCTTCTTGGTTTGTGTAAAAATTGTGTGGGGTAGCCACTTTTTAAAGTGGTATTTACTTTTTATCCAGTATTTTTAATGTTTAGCAATAGTAGCCACTAGTCTATTAAAATTAATATGAAAAGACTGTGTTACCCTTTCTTCTATCTCTTTCATGTGTTAGGCACAAGCATGAAATAATTACCCGAGGAATTCTCCCAATTCCTGCGAACTTAAATGGTTGAGGACCTTCTCTTTCAAGCTCCTGATCCAAATTGTATTTAAATATATGAACTTGTATTCTGGAAAGATGAATATATATTAAAGCAAAAAAAGACATAAGTAAGATTAATTTTAATCCTCTTCTTCAGCAGCTTCTAAACCACCTTGAACCCAGAAAATGTTGTTGTAACCAGCATTGTATAGCACCTCACAAGCCGCAATGGAGCCTGATGCAAAGGGTTACACATGAGCAATAAGGAACACAAATTACCAGATTTGTCATGAACATAAGGATCTTTCGGTGCCTACTCTATCTGTCCGACTATGGACCTATTACGAGTTCAAAAGTTAAGGACACTTTGTGCTGAACTTCGAGTTCCAAGTTCAAAAGTTAAGGACAGTTGGTCCTGAACTTAGACTAACAAACTCAAAAGTTAAGGACATTTGGTGTCGAACTTCGAGTTCCAAGTTCAAAAGTTAAGGACACTTGGTCCTGAACTTAGACTAACAAACTCAAAAGTTAAGGACAATAGGTCCTGAACTTACAGTTATAAGTTCAAAAGTTAAGGGCAATAGGTCCTGAGTCCTGAACTTAGGCTAACAAGCTCAAAAGTTAAGGACAATAGGTCCTGAACTTAGGCTAAGAAGCCCAAAAGTTAAGGGCAATAGGTCCTGAACTTAGACTAACAAGCTCAAAAGTTAAGGACACTTGGTTCTGAACTTACAGTTACAAGATCAAAAGTTAAGGACATATAGTCCTGAAGTCCTGAAGTTAAGTTCAAAAGTTAAGGACATGTAGTCCTGAAGTCCTCAACTTAGAGTTCCAAGTTCAAAAGTTAAGGACATATATTCCTGAAGTCCTAAACTTAGAGTTACAAGTTCAAAAGTTAAGGACATGTAGTCCTGAAGTCCTTAAGTTAAGTTCAAAAGTTAAGGACATGAGCAGAAGGGTATTTTCGTCCGGGCAGTTAAAGTTTATTAAAGCAGTGGCTAAAGACTAAAGACATTTTAAACAGTGGCTTAAAAGTAAATACATGTGTTATTAGTGGCTAGCCGTGCACTTCCCCCTTGGTTTGTTGAGTACTGGGCTTTTATTAGTGCCATCGCTCTGGTCTTGTAACAAGGAGATAAACAAATGAGGTTTCGGCATGGTATAACAACATACCTATATAATTGGCAGAAAATAGCTTTAGTTATAGATATTGACATCAAATAGCCAATAAATATATATCACAATAATAATACGTATATCACAACTTTTTTTTTCTTCTTTATCTATATCAACATGTATATTAAACTTTTTATTTTCATTCTTTCTACATAAATAATATTATTCATTGTATATCAATAATATAAAATTATATATATAGTTATTGCTGCCTTTATATCAATGTATGCCACAATAAAAATATTGTATTATTTGTATATCACAGTGTATAGCACGTCGGACATGTGTCTATCAAAATAGATATCATAAGTTATTTTTCTTCTTTGTGTATATCAAAAATTAATTTTCTTTGTATACCAAAATATTATTTACTCCCACAATTATATTTATTATTTTTATATTTTAGAACTTGTTTAAACATGCTATATCAAAAATTTATTTTCCTTTCTTGATCAATAATTAATAATATTATTATTTTTATATCACAGTGTATAACATAATAATAGTGTGTATATCAAAAAAATTTATTAAAATTTTATTTTTCTTCTTTGTATAACACATTTCATATTGAAAACTGAAGTTCAAGACAACTCCACATATGTATCCTCTATTGTAACCCGTGTATATCTATATGTACATCAGTGATATCTCATGTATATTATGTGTATCTGTGCATATCCATGAAAATTTGTGTTATATATACGATGTACAATGTGATATACACAGCGTCTATACAAAAAATTGTGTTGTAACACGATATCCAAAGTGATATACACAGACGTCCTTAAAACTTGTGTGTGATATATACTGATGTACACGATGTACAACGTGATATACACATGTTGTAGTTGGATTTTTAGGTCTGATTTTTTTACCTGAAACCAGTCTAAATCACTTCTAATCTTGCTCAAATTTTGTATATAGCCTCATTTAAATATTTTCAACCAATTCCAATCACACCCACTCATTCAATCCAACCAAAAAAAGGAAGAGAGAAGAAAAACAAAGTTGAAATATATTTTTTCTCTCTTAGTTTTTGCTAATCATGCTCAAATTTTGTATATAGCCTCGTTTAGGTATTTTCAACCAATTTCAATCACAGCCACTCATTCACTCCAACCAAAAAAAGAAAAAGGAGAGAGAGAAGAAAAATAAAGTTGAAATATATTTTTTCTCTCTTAGTTTTTGCTTCTGATTTTCTTTGATGTGAGATCAACCTTACATTTTCATCCCACTAAATTTTTTGGCATAATTTGCAAGAATTTTTGCTAAACTAGAGAGAAAAAGAGAATAGATAGAAGAAGAAGAAATACAAGGAGAGAAAGTGGGAGGAAAGTCAAAATAAGTGTGTAGTTTTTTTTTAGAGAGGATATAAAAGAGAGTAGTTTATCTAAGATTCGGCTATATAATGCTAATTGTTTGGGGCTATCTTTGCCAAACCTAATATAAGGCTAAAAATTGCCAATTTCTATTGAAAAATTGGCATCCTATAACAACACATAACAGAAATCTGTAGTTTTTAGCCTTATATTAGGTTTGGCAAAGATAGCCCCAAACAATTGGCATTATATAGCCATATCTTAAAAAAACTACTCTCCTTTATATTCTCTCTAAAAAAAAACTGCACGCTTATTTTGGCTTCCCTCCCCCTTTCTCTCCTTGTATTTCTTCTTCTATCTCTTCTCTTTTGCTCTCATTGTTTAGCAAAAAATCTTGCAAATTATGCAAAAAAAATCAGTGGGATGAAAAGGTAAGGTTGATCTCACATCAGAGAAAATCAGAAGCAAAAACTAAGAGAGAAAAAATATTTCAACTTTATTTTTCTTCTCTCTTTTTTTTGGTTGGATTGAATGAGTGGATGTGATTGAAATTGGTTAAAAATACCTAAACGAGGCTACATACAAAATTTGAGCAATATTAGCAAAAATTAATAGAGAAAAAATATATTTCAACTTTATTTTTCTTCTCTCTTCCTTTTTTTTGTTTGGATTAAATGAGTGGGTGTGATTGAAATTGGTTGAAAATACCTTAACGAGGCTATATACAAAATTTGAGCAAGATTAGAAATGATTTAGACTGATTACAGGTAAAAGATCAGACCTAAAAATTCAAATACGACATGTGTATATCAAGTTGTATATGTGTACATCAGTGTATATCACACACAAGTTTTTAAGGACGCCTGTGTATATCACTCTGTATATTATGTATACAACACAATTTTTTTATGGACACTCGTGTGTATCACATTGTATATCGTATATATAACACAAATTTTCATGGGTATATACAGATACACATAATATACATGAGATATTACTAAAGTACATATAGATATACACGGTTGCAATAGGGAATACACATTGAAATCGTCTTGAACTTGAGTTTTCAATCTGAAATGTGTTATACAAAGAAGGAAAATAAAATTTTAATAAATGTTTTTGATATACACATTATTGTTATGTTATACACTGTGATATACAAATGATATAATTATTAATTATTGATCAAAAAAGAAAAATAAGTTTTTGATATAGAATGTTTAACCAAGTTCTAAAATATAAAAATAATAAATATAATTGTGGGTGTAAATAACTTTATGGTATACAACGAAAATTAATTTTTGATATACATAAGAAGAAAAGTAAACTTATGATATCTATTTTAGTATACACATGTCCGATGTGCTATACAAATAATACAATATTTTTATTGTAATATATAAAGGTAGCAATAACTATATATATAATTTTATATTTATTGATATACAAAGAATAATATTATTTATATACAAGGAATGAAAATAAAATTTTAATATACATGTTGATAGATACAAAAAAGAAAAACAAAGTTGTGATATATATATTATTATTGTGATATACATTTATTGACTATTTGATGCCAATATCTATAACTAGGACTATCTTCTGTCAATTATATGGATATGTTGTTATACCATGCCGAAACCCCTTTTCTAAATATGGGCTCACTGCTTCCTATTGCCAGTAGAAATTTTGGGTCAAAATCCAGTACATCCACGATCTTAAGTTGGGCCGACCACGAAAATAGAGTTTTCCTTCGGCAGGCAGCATTTTACTCTCTATATGTGCCTTTGTTGTACGAATCAAATTATTCGTCATTGGGATCTTTTTATAAATAGCCGACGATATTCTGGATGCTTGGAAAAAAAAATATTGTAAGTGAAGTTTTAACTAAATACTATACTTAACTGTTTGTAAGATGAGTTTAAAAGTTTTTGCCTATTTTTGTTTGTATTTTAAAGAATAATTTAATTTCTATCCACCGAATGTAGAAATTGCTTGACACACTTTGGGGTAGAAGTTTTGCTTAAATAATATTGTTTCCAATAGAATTTCGGCTCACCTATTTCTAAACGTATTCAAAACAAATAAAACTAGAGATAATGGAAAATAATTTCTTAAACTATTGGTTGATAGTAAAAATTAATGACATTTAAAGGTTGGAAAACAAAATTACTCCTTTCATCTAATAAAAATAATGAAGTTTTGATATACGAGAATCAGAACATTTCGTAAGAATTATTTTTTACAGCTTGTTTGCATGGTTATTATCTATTGTACCGTATTCTATTGTTACTTTAAATACGATATTTGTGTTGATTGTTACTTAAATTTTATTGTATTGTATTGTTAAATCCATCGTTACATAACGACGAAATGTGTCACTTTATGTAACGACCGATTTGGCGTGGTCGTGTCGTTACCTTGTCTTTTTCTCTCAATCTCACCCTTCATTATAATTAAATAATTTTATTTTATCATTTATCATATATTTTCATATAACAATTTTACCCCGTATCATAATTTTTATTTATACTATTGCAAGTTTATTCTTCATATTGCTGGTGCGTGATATTATGAAACGACCTCAAACGATATAATCTATGAAAACATTGTATTCATCAAACAATACAATACAATATGGAACGATTTGTAACAACCATCCAAACAACCTGTTAATGGGTTACTGTATCTGTGACCAGAACTCTGCCAGGAGTAAAATGAGAATGGATTTTCTAAAGTTCAAAAAGCTAAAAAAGGAAGTGACAGCCCGAGACAATGAAATAAAATATGAAAAAGGTTTCTTCAGCTTTTACAAAAGTGATATAAGCATATTAAGACCTAATAATTCCATAAAATGAGAATCTTTTTTAGATCCCCAGAAAATTTTCACTGGCCCATTTGGTACACAAAAAAGTATGAAAAAGGCAGTAAAGGAGAGCAGGGGCCAAGAACCAGCTAATTTTACCACTCTCTTATGGAGTACCTTTGCCTTTTGTTCTGCCCAATTCCTTCACTTTTTCTTTTCTGCTCCTTAGTTTATTTTTTTTATTAACCCCACCACTGAAAAAAAAGCCAAATAATCTTATTTCTCTAGTTGGAATTGTACTAGTAGTATCTTTCTTCTTATTTATGTACCACGACTTTCAATAATTAGGTTTGCTAAAATGCAATTTTGTAAACTTAACATGAATGAGAAGAGAATGTTTCATCAGCTATTAGGTTTATTTCCTTACATCTCTCAAGCTATAAAATATAGTGCAGTCAACTCTCTCTATACTAACCTTGTTTATTCTGATATTTTCTGACTGCTATATTGAAGTGTTATTATATAAAACATATATTATAACATAGTACGACAAGTTGGTTCCAAAGAAAACTTGATCATTATAATGAAGTGTTGTTATAGAGTATGACTGTTATAGAGAGGTCTGACTTAATAAGTTTTGTCCATTAATTGAAAAGTATTTCTACAATTAGTTTCTAAAAATTCGGCTAAAGTAAGAGGTTACTCTAAAAATGTGTAGTTAATCTAGAAAGGTGGTGAATAATCGCGATCTATTAGGACCGGTTAAATTACAATGTACTTAAGAATTTTTTATAACATTGTCAATGTATAAAACTTAAATTCAGTAGATTTGGTTATTTTAAGAAACAAACATTACGATTCCATAAGTCCATAGTAATTGCAGATACATTTACGTGTTTTGTATTACTGAATTTAGAATAACAATAAATAAAAGCAAACTCAAATAAACTAACAAAAATTATTAGCTGCCTAAGGTGTAAGCTATAAATATTCCCTTGTTTTCTATATATTAAACCTCCAAAGTCACAACAGAAAGAATGCTCATTTCATAATAACCAAAATATGGTTTCCAACAACCAAACTTTCTAATTTGTTTTACATCTTCTTGTCAAACAAGAGGAAGCAGCAGAAGATTTAGGAGAGAAAAAAGGGTATTTGGGAGAGAAAATAATGAAGGTATTAGAGTATGAAAAGCTTGAAAAAGCCACAGAAAACTTCTCAAAATCAAGACTCATTGGTAAAGGAAGCCATGGATGTGTATACAAAGGCATCCTAGAAGATGGTAAAATCATAGCCATAAAGAAACAATCATTGGGACTTCAAAAAATTCAAGACTACTCCAAACTAGAAAATGAAGTAAGTATTTTATCGTCTTTGTCCGAAAACTCTTTCATCGTTAATTTTCTTGGAACGAGTAATAATAACTCGGTCAAGAATGAAACTTTTCTCATAATCGAATACTTGCCAAATGGCACTCTACATGAAATGCTACATGCAAAAATTGTCCCTCCTACTTGGCCTAAACGTATCCAAGTGGCAATTCAATTAGCTAAAGCAATCCAATTTCTTCACCAAACTAAGCCTTCAATTGTTCATAGAGATATTAAATCTACTAATGTTTTGTTTGATTCAAATTGGAATGCAAAGTTAGCTGATCTTGGACTTGCCCTAAGGTTGAAAAATGATTGCGAAGATGACGATACCAACTCGCCGAGTCATCGTTCCAACTCGGTGACTCGACCTGCTGGCACGATCGGATACTTAGATCCTAGTTACACCAAACCAAGCAAATTAAGCACGAAAAATGATATATTTAGTTTTGGAGTATTGCTTCTTGAGATTATGTCTTCAAGAAAAGTGATCGATGTCTCAAAATCACCAGTTTCTATAGTTGATTGGGCAACAACATTGATTAAAGAGGGACGTGATTTGGAAATATGTGACAAAAGAATGCATGTGCCATGGTATATGGAAGGCACGATAAAGAACATGTTACGCATTGCTACACGTTGTGTTTCTACAAAGAAAATAACTCGACCTTCAATCCAAGAAATTGTGATGGAAATGGAGAATGTGATAATAGAGCCAACTAAATATCCTTTGTGGAATATATTACGTAGCCTTACACTTTTGAAAAGGAAACGAAAAAGATGCAGAAAAGATTGGAATATCACTACTACAACAGTTACCAAGACTTGTGCACAACATGAAGGGAAGGTAGAAATGGATATGTCAAGAGGGAAGTTGTTGATTAGGGAGATATTGGCAGATAAAGCCATGCAGTAGGTGCAGAGGCGGATCTTGAATATTAATTTGATGGATTCAATCTTTTAAGTTCTTGTGTTGTTGAATCCATTGTACGTTTAATGTTTGTTATAAGATTTACTAATTTTACACAATATTCATGTTTTGTGTTAAACTTAGTTGATTTCACTTGAACGTTAGTTGTTAAAATAATGCAACATCTACCTCAGAGTAGAAGAATGATTGATGGCGAGGATTATCGTAGTTACGGTTACATTGCTTTTATCGAAGCAGAATAAGTCTAAAACTCCGATCCTACTTTTTAGGAATTCCATTTTGATCCAAACCCGTACTGAGTCAATGAAAGGGGATGACTCGGTTGAGTGGAGAAACTCGGAGTGGGTCAATGATGAGGTTACCAATCACGTAGTACTATAGAAAAGGAAATGTCGAAGTTGGATCAGCTTTTAGGCGCATGCATTATTTCCAAACACAAGATTCCCAAAAGTAGGTAGAATTAGTGGGAATATATCAAAGATATTGTAATCTATTATTTTGTGTGTTTTTCTATAAATGCCGTGTCATTCCTTTGTGATGTTACACTTCTATCAATGGCTTTTTATTGGGAAATTCTTGTGTCAAATACGTAAGACTTCTCCAACATTTGCGTTGGAGATAATGTTTGACCGGAATGTTTGTTGTCTGACTATGCAACTCGCGTTATCAAAAATTGTTAACTTGGTACAGAGATTAGCTATCGCAGAACAAATGAAGAGAAAATCCTAATATTGAGAGAAGAGAGAAGAGAGATACAGAAGGTTCGAGAGAAAATATGAGCTGGTCAAAATGACTATTGACCAAAAAAACTAATTCACTACCCAGATATTATTCTTTTATATTTACAGGTATATGAAAATAAAAATACAAGTAAGAAATGTACAATACAAGTAAAAGTATAAGTGGGTCGGGTCTCTACAGTAACACTAGTGAGCTAGCTGCTTTCCTTTGTTGGATTGGGCTGGAGTCACATTCTGGTTAACACCACCCCCCCCCCCCCCCAAGCTTGAGGGTGATATCACACCAAGCTTGGAAAGAAGCTCATGATGAGGCTGCCCAGTGAGAGCTTTGGTCATAATATCAGCCAACTGATCCGAGTAAGAAACATAATGAAGAGAAATCAAACCAGAAGACAAACATTGGTGGATATAGTGGCAATCAATCTCAATATGCTTCGTACGCTCGTGGAAGATAGGATTCTTAGCCATGTGTAAAGCAGCCTGTGAGTCACAAAACACAGAAACTGGGCTGGTGATGCGCAAACCAAGATCACCCAAAAGCCTAACTAGCCAAGAAATTTTAGCAGCTATTTTTCAAAGGGCCTAATATTCAGCCTCAGCAGATGAGAGAGAAATGGTAGGTTGCTTTTTACTCTTCCAAGAAACAGGGCTGCCACCAAGAGAAATATAATATCCACTAACAGATTTGCAAGACACCACACAAGAAGCACAATCAGAATCATAGTATGCAAGAAGTGAAAAATCTAAAGAACTAGAGTGGAGAACACTATGAGCAGGATCATTTATGAGATATCGAAGGACATGCAAAGCAGCCATCATATGAGGAACTTGAGGCTTTTGTAGAAATTGACTCAAATGTTGTACGGAAAAAGATATATCAGGTCTGGTGTTTTGCAAAAAATTCAGCTTCCCAACCAATCGTCTATATAAGCTAGGATCAGAGATAGGCTCCCCCATGTC
The DNA here is from genome assembly GCF_001879085.1 of Nicotiana attenuata. Taxonomy (NCBI): domain Eukaryota; kingdom Viridiplantae; phylum Streptophyta; class Magnoliopsida; order Solanales; family Solanaceae; genus Nicotiana; species Nicotiana attenuata. The sequence goes on from NW_017670591.1 coordinate 432,313, forward strand.
CTTAGTGAACTTGACAGAAGGATCCAAGGGGGTCAAAACAGAAGAAAAATATTGGTAATTGAACTCAGAGAGAAGATCAGAAGTAAATTTTTGTTGACTAATAATGTATCCTTAAGGATGAAGAGAGATCTCCAACCCCAGAAAGTAATGCACTGAACCCAAATCTTTGATCTTAAAAGTGGCAGCCAAATAAGACTTCAAGGACTGCATTTCAGATGAATCATTTCCAGCTAACAGAATATCATCAACATACACAGCCAACACAACCAGAGAATCAGAAGTAGATTTGGTGAATAAGGAGTAGTCATTGAGACTTGAAATGTAGCCTTTGGAGAGCAAAGCTTCAGACAGTTTAGAAAACCACTGTCTGGAGGCTTGCCTAAGGCCATAAAGGGACTTCTTGAGTTTGCAAACCAGAGGAGAAGAGGAAGAAGAAGAACCTGAGATATCAAGACCAGGGAGTACCTTCATGTAGACCTTATCATGGAGATCACCATGCAAAAATGCAATATTAACATCAAGCTGAAAAACAGTCCACTTATTCTTGGCAGCCAGAGTTAGTAAGCATTTGATAGTGGTGAGCTTAACAACAGGTGAAAAGGTTTCTGTAAAGTCAATACCCTCATGTAGAAAATCATCCCTTATAACTAATCTTGCTTTGTACCTTTCAATAGATCCATCAGCTTTTTGCTTAATTTTATACACCAATTTACAAGGAATAGCCTTTTTGTGAGGAGGAAGAGGTACTATCTCCCATGTCTAATTTGCCTCAAGGGCTTGAAATTTCTAGCATAGCCTCTTGCCAAGCAGGATTGAAAACAGCCTGCTGGCAAAACTGAGGCTCATGCATGTGTAAATCAACAGAAGATACCTTGGTAGATGGTGTAAATGCAGGTGAGAGTACAGATGAACACACATAATCTTTAAGGTGAACAGGCTGTATGACTGGTCTAGAAGATCTCCTTAGAAGAATAAAAGGATGGGTAGTTGAAGGAGCAGATGAGGAGGAAGATGGAGAAGAGGAAGGAGCAGGCAGAGAGACTGGAGAATGATGAAAGGAAGGGAAATAAGGGGTAGGAAAACTATGAGGTAGATTGGAGTTGGTAGAAGGAGAAGGGTCACTCCCATGAGTATGAGAAACAGGAGTAGGCAGGACATCTACAGAATCAGGAGTAGGCAGAGAAAACAGAATAGGAGAGGAATCAGACTTGTAGGGAAACACATGTTCATGGAAAACAACATCCCTAGAGAAGAAAATAGAGTGAGTGGAAATGTTAAGAAGCTTATAGCCTTTTTTGCCACAGGGATAACCCAAAAAAATAGAGGGTATGGCCCTAGACTGAAACTTATCTCTCCCTAGTTTGGGAGAGGTGGCAAACCATAGGCACCCAAAGGACCTGAGGTGTTCATAGGATGGAGGAATTCCATGTAATTTTTCATAGGGTGAAAGGTTCTGAATGACAGATGAAAGCATTTTGTTGATGAGGTAAGTTGCAGTTAGTACACAATCACCCCAATATTTGGGAGGAAGGTTAGATTGGAAAAGAAGAGCTCTGGACACCTCAAGTAGACGTTTGTATATTCTTTCAACAACTCCATTCTGTTGAGGAGTGTGTGGAATGGTAGTTTGGTGTAAAATGCCTTCACTATTAAAGAGTTGAGTTCCTTTGGAACTGCCCCCAAATTCAAGAGCATTGTCTGGCCTAAAAGTTTTAATAGGGGATTTAAAATGCACTTTGACCATGGCTGTAAAAGCCTTAATGATGGAAAGTGCATTTTTTACAAGAAAGAAGGTGAGTCCAAATAGCCATTTATATATAGTCATCTACTATGGTCAAGTAATATCTGAACCCATTGTAAGTTTTAGTGTTATAAGGACCCCAAATATCAATATGGATTAATTGAAGTGGGACATTAGAATGTATAACACTTTTAGGAAAAGGCAGTCTTTGTTGTCTAGCCATTGGACAAATAGAACACAAGAAAGATTGTTTAGGTGATATTTTGTCAGACAAATATGTAACGGACTTCATTTTGTGGAAAGGCATATGCCCCAAACGTTGATGCCAAGACAAATCCACTTTATTGGAGGTAGATATGTGATTACAAGAGACAACATCAACAACATGATTTACTACAGAACTAGTGTTACAGAAGGAACAGAAACAGGTAAACTAACAGATGAATGAGAAGCAGACATGGAAGTGGAAGTAACAAGAAAAAGATCAGCATCTGAATATAGGTAGTACAGCCTTCCTGCAGCCTTACAAATTTCCAGTGACCTCTTCAGAGAAGGGCCATGTAAAGAACAAATTGATTTGGTAAATAAAGCTGAACTATCTAATTGACAGATGAGTTGGTGTACAGAAATCAGATTAAATTGAAAGGAAGGAACAAGGAGGACATGAAGTAAGACTATGATGTAAAGATCCAGTGGAAACTACTTTGGCTTTATATCCATTTGGCAAAGTGACAAGGAATGGTTTAGGTAAAGGTTTTACATTAAAAAGTGAGTATTTATGTGGAGTCATATGGTTAGTTGCACCTGTATCTAATATCCAAGGATTTACTTTTAACTGTGATGAAGCACATACATGAGAATCCACAGAACTTACAGCATAACTACTAAACAAACCTACAAAATGGGCAAATGCAGTATTGTCCACAGTAGAATCATCAAGAGTTCACAGAAGATAGTTGAGCCTGCTGAAATAGAGCTAGGAGATGTTTGTACTGCTCTTTAGTAAAATCATGAGCTGATGACTTAGGAAACTATGTAGTTGGAACAACATGCAAAGGTGTAGAATTTGGACACATGAAGCAAACTTCTTGTTCTTTATGAACTTGAAGTTTGAAGGAAATCCATGGAGCCTGTAACATTTGTCCACAGTGTGTCCAGGTTTCTTGCAATATTTGCGAGAAACATTTGTGTAGACCTCCTAGATTCAAAATTCACCTTTTGACTGAAAGTTCTGTTCCCATTTGATGATCCAGTAGAAACTAGGAATGAGGATGTATCTCCAGAAAGACTTCGGACACAAGAATGAGCTTCCCTTTGACTTTCATCATGTTGAAGAAGAGAATAAGCCTTGCTCATCGGTGGAAGAGGGTTCATCATCATAATAGCACTTTTTACAGTTGAATAGGACTCATTTAAACCATTTAGAAACTGAAATAATTGTGGATCTTCTATGAATTTGGGCAAGGCACCACAAGAGCATACGGCTTCTACATATGAGGAATGTAGCTCATCCCAGAGGCTTCTCATCTTTGTAAAGTAAGATGCTATGTCAGAAGAACCCCTGAGTAGTAGAATGAATTTCCCTTTGAAGTTGGATGTACTTAGACCCATTTGACTGTCCAAACCTATCATTGGTGTCTTTCCAGACATCCTTGGCAGTCCTAAAACACATCACACTGGTAGCAATCTCTCTAGATACTGAATTTGTTATCCAGGCCTTGACTATGTCATTGCATCTTTCCCAATACGCATAGTAAGGGGAATCTGATGTGGGCTGAGAGACTCTACCATCTACTAACCCTAATTTATTCTTTGCAGAGAGAGAAGTGACCATACTACTTCTCCAAAGTACAAACTCAGGCCCATTGAGTGGCACAGACACCAATTGACTACCAGGGTTATCAGACTGGTGAATATAGAGAGGGTGAGATGGATCGAGTGAAAAAGGAACAAAACCATCAGAAGTCGGAGACACATCATCATTATTCAATATACTACCCATCAGAACGAGTTCACAATATTAGAGATAAAAGTCGACTGATAACAAACAGAGGTAAAGCGAATTTGCAATCAACAGAGAATCAATACATGCAGATAGGTGAGAATATACCAGCCTTCTTCTTTGCAATCAACAGAAAATCAATACATGCAAATAGGTGAGAATATACCAGCCTTCTTCTGAAAACCCGAAGAAGTAAGGTCTCGTCTAATCGCAAACCCTAGACATGATTTTTTCTCCCAAATGTAACAACACCTTCATCAAAACCAAAAATTCAGAGAAGATATACCTCAAACAAGGATCAAAGCTGAAAAGTCCCAAATTTCTCCAGTGAAAGAACACAGTACTGCTTCAACTACCTCCGACTTCAACCAAAGGCAAAGCGAGAAAAACTCCCGGCAAGGGTACTATCGGAAGAGAGCTCAGGACGAGAGGAATCTAAATCCCTGCTCTGATACCATGTTAACTTGGTACAGAGATTAGCTTTGGCGGAACAAATAAAGAGAAAACCCTAACATTGAGAGAAGAGAGATACAGAAGGTTCAAGAGAAAATGTGAGCTGGTCAAAATTGACTTGACCAAATGAGAATGTGAAATGAAAAAAAATGAGAATTTGGTTTCATAACGTACAAAAAACTCCAGAAAAGTAATTCAAAATTTTCACTTCAAAGCACTCATAAAAATTCAAAAATAACTCCAAATTGTATTCATGTCCAAACACAATTCTAATTTTTTAAATAATTTTCAACTTGAATTTTTTTTCTTGCTTTTTTTAGGAATTTCACAATTCTTATGTCCAAACGCCTACTAAATTCAGTAATAATTCAACTTTAATTTTTTTTCTTACCCTTATTGAGATGATTTCTAGCCATACAAGTTACTATGGTTTATTTTAGAGCACAAGTTTCAAAAGTCTTTCTTTATTTCGTGAACTCCATATCTAGTCAAACACCTTCATGTAAATTGGGACGGAGGGAGTATAATTTATGTGAGAAAAATAAATGATAAGTTAGATTATTAGATATAATTACGTGACTAACTAATGAACAGAGAAAAATAATTTCGTAATAACGAAAAATAAGATTGAATGAAAACTATTTTGGATATATTAATTATAGGAAGAAATTAAGTTATTTAAACAATATAAATATGAAAAAAAAGAAATAATTTTATCAATAATAAAAAATAATTATATAAATTATATACTATAAATATAGAGAAATAGTAATTTTGGGACCCTTAAATTTTTGCGGCCTAAAGCAAGTGATTCACTTGCTTTAGGGTCTGGCCGACCCTGTATTAACGTTAATTTGTTCATTGAAAAAATAACAAATCAATTAAAGTGGACCGGAGGGAGTATTATTAAAAGGTAGATTCTTCAATTTGTGAAAACATCCAAAAGATCCATTAAAGTGGACTAGAGGGAATATATATTAGTCCGACCAATTCCGAATACCAAATGATTAAAATCAAAAAGAAAAATTCCGAATACCAAATGATTAAAATCAAAAAGAAAATTTTGTGTTTGCTGTACTTCCTTATTTTTACCTACTCCCTACTTCTATTAAGAGATTAATTAACTTGACGTCCTAGCTTTTCGTGATTTTAGAAATGAGTCATTGACGTGATTTGTTTGTCTCAAGATGCTCTCACATAACAATTACTCCCTCCGACGTGATCTTTTGGCTCTTTTCATACATATTAAGGAATTTATTTTGCATTAATTAACAATAAAATTGATAGTATTAACCTTAATTTGCTCATTGAATATATAATAAACTACTCCTACACTCTTTACTCCAAGGATAATTTTGGAAAGAAGAAGTTAATTTCTTCTTGATATTTGAAAAAATCAAATATTGTAGACCACAAAAAAAAGACTAAAAAATCACTTAAAATGGACCGGAGAGAATAATATCATACAAGGTGTGCACTTAGAATTCTTAGGTTTTAGTTTTTGATTACAATGCACTAAAAAGTTTTGATTAGACAAATTTTCGTCGTACTTAAATATGATACATCACGATCATGTAATGTCTTATTTTTCTTGAACATTAATTGTGCTCGTGAGTCGTGTCAATGTCGAGTTTTATCGTATTGTCGAGTCTCCGTTCATGCAAGAAGAGGAAGGAATTCAATTTGGGACTTAACGATAAAAAGGAAGGAAATTTATATCCTTCAAGAATTTGTAGTAATGAAACATAAATTCATAAAGAACATTTTTGAATTTTCTTTTTTATGTATTTTCTTGAAAACTGATTGTTAGTTAGGACTTGAGGGAGAATGTATAAATTCTTATATTCCATTTCACTAAAGTCTATCTAAAAAGAAAACCACTTTATTCTTTAGCATTTATTAAATTATCCATTCGAAAGATTTGTGTGATCTTCCTGATTATAAACAAAATGATCTGTAAGCGGAAAGGAGGTAAAGAAATATCAACTAGACGAATAAAATATTAAAAGTCTTTCTACATTAAAACAAATACGCCATCCTTATCTCACTTTATTAAAATAAACTACTACAATTTACAATCTTTTATTAAAGAAAATTGTCAAATGTCACCCTTCTTCTAGGCCTTTTTAAAGGTTATGGTGATGAGATAAGTGCTTTATTTGTTTTTCTTGAAGATGTATTCTTGTTGTTCGTAACAAGTAAATGATAAACAATTAAAAATTAACAAGACGCATTTATGAGGATTAAGGTCCACGATGGCCTTTTTGTTGATTTTAACAATATAATCTTTTTATGAATGAAAAAGGGGTGCTTCGAATCAGAAATAACACCTAGTGATTGGACAAATATTGGGGATAGGGATGCATCGACTCAGAAGTAACCATTAGTGATTGGGCAAAAATTGGGGATAAGGAGTTAAGGACAAAGGAAAGAGCAACGGCTACAGAATGGTGAGAGCCTTTTTTTTAGGTAATAAACAACTAGATTCCATTTAACAAAATAAACTTGTTTAATTGGATACGAAATTTATGAAAAAACTAGTGAATTTGTCCGCGCTTTGCGCGTTTATATAAAAGATATATTCTTAAATATAATTGAAATAGAAGGAAATAAAGATTTCATGCTTATGTACACAAAAACTAAACCATATAAAATTATCGGAAAGAATAAACAAAAAAAAAAAAACCAAAATAACTCCCATAATCATCTTTCTATAATAATCTTGAGGCTTCATTGCCCGTCAGTTGAAGCTTTATTTGAAGGCACAAGCTCATTTCCATGACGCATAAACCAAAAGAAGAAAAAGTTTCCGAGATGGGAATGCTAAATAATAGGAAGTTCCTTCTAGCAATAATAATAATAATAATAATAATAATAATAATAATAATAATAATAATAATCAATTCATAAATGTTGGATCATCTATTGAAAATTATCACTATCACCCTAATACACCTTCCTAAATTGTATTATAGGTGAAGTTAATAAATTAAAATTCAATAAACATAAAAAAAATATACAACTTGACGAATTAAAGTACAAAATTTTTATCGGGGAAAATATGTACGGAAATGAAGTGTGATGCAAAGTTTAAAATGAAAAAATGGATAAACTCTTATCAGAAGACAATACATATCAAATTGATTCAAAATAGACTTGATCCTCTGCACCTTTGTACTCGTACTCTGACGATCTCATTCCCAATTTTTTTGGCACAACTAAAATGTTCTGAGTTGCACTCATTGTTCTTGCTAATGCTCTATCTACCTCTCTCTCTTTCTCTCTCTTTGTTCCTCTTCATATTTTCATTCTCACTTTAAAGAAGTGGTAGAACAAAAATGGCGGCAAGGGAAGTCTCTCAGAATATAGTTAAAATGGCAGACAAATTTTATTTGGACGGAAAATATTGCGATGATAACTCTTCAATTTAAAGTGAAGACCCCCATTAAATTCAAAAGGGCGTGGAGATAAAACCCGAAATGATTAGTAGCTCTTTGCCATCCTTATTTGCATAGATGGAGCTTTTACCATTAGACTCATAATGTGCTCGAGTAAGAAGTGGTTTGGATTGACGATATTTAAAGCCAAAATTCAAGAGGACCACCCCGTTTCTTCATTTAGTATAGGGGTAAATGAGAGGGCATAGCTATGGAAAATGAACCATTATTGGACAATTAAAAGTTTTGAAAACAGAAAGACTACACTTTCTTTAACGTCATTCTCATTTAATTGAGCAATGAATGCATATACAGTAAACTTTTTAACGGGAGTGACTTTATTTTTCAGCAAATTTTTAAGGGCAAAATAAGATAAAAGGCTAAAAATCTGACAAAAAAGATAAATACCAATGCTGGACATAGGAAGGTGTCACATCACCTTTTCTATTCCCAGCTTTATATATATAGATAGATAATGTAGTCTAAAGATGACTGAAATTGCATAATTTACTTATGCACAGGTAAAAGAAGATACTTCTTTTTCCTATTTTTCTAAAATGAATCATCCTTGTGAATCGTAACTGAAACTGAAGTTTAACCATTTTCAAGAAATAATGAATATAATTCAGTATTACAATGCAAGATTGTGCATTCACCACAAGTCACAATTTTGATTACCACTTTATCGAATTCCAAGAAAGTAAGCACATTGACAGTAGTTATTACAAACTAAACAAGAACATCATCTAACATTAGTCTGAGACAGAAAACTCGCCGGAAAAACCTCGCTGAAGTTTGAACGGAAACCTCACCTAACCTCGACTGTTTCTGGGTATTTTTGGATTGTTTAGGGGTGATCTTTGGGACTGATTTTGGTCCAGAAGGGGTGGGATGGCCGTTGCTCTAGTGAGAAAGAAGATGAAGATTGAGATTTGGTCGTGAAAGAGAGAGAGTGAAGTCCGTTGTTGAAAAGGTCTTTTCCAAGAAGATGAAGATCGTTTCTCCTCTCTTGTGTGTATCTGATGATGTGCGGCTGCTTTCCTTTATCTGTATGTCCTCCTTTTTTTGTGTGTGTGTTCTTCTCTTAAATAAAGAAGAATGAGGTTGGTTATATGTAGATGGAGATGTGGGTGTGAGTGTGTGATGTAGAAGACGTGGGTGAAGTGGGAAAAATGGGGAAGTTGGATCAGATTTTTGTAATCTCTTTTTTCTTTCTTTTTCGTTAGTTTTTTATTTATTTATTTCTTTTTTTAACTTTTCTTAACCTTTTTTTTTATTTAAACAAAAGAAGATAAAACATACATATATACACACACACGCGCGCGCGCACACACACACACACACACACACACATATATATATATATATATATATATATATATCAACCAACTTACTTTTAGACTTAAAGAAACTATATAAATAAGAAAACTCNTAATAATAGAAGTTACTTCTACGCATAATAATAATAATAATAATAATAATAATAATAATAATAATAATAATAATCAACTCATAAATGTTGGATTCATCTATTGAAAATTATCACTATCACCCCAATACACCTTCCTAAATTGTATTATAGGTGAAGGTAATAAATTAAAATTCAATAAACATAAAAAAAAAAAAAATATACAACTCAACGAATTAAAGTACAAAATTTTTATCGGGGAAAATATGTACGGAAATGAAGTGTGATGCAAAGTTTAAAATGAAAAAATGGATAAACTCTTATCAGAAGACAATACATATCAAATTGATTCAAAATAGACTTGATCCTCTGCACCTTTGTACTCTGACGATCTCATTCCCAATTTTTTTGGCACAATTAAAAAGTTCTGAGTTGCACTCATTGTTCTTGCTAATGCTCTATCTCCTCTCTCTCTTTCTCTCTCTCTGTTCCTCTTCATATTTTCATTCTCACTTTAAAGAAGTGGTAGAACAAAAATGGCGGCAAGGGAAGTCTCTCAGAATATAGTTACAATGGCAGACAAATTTTATTTGGACGGAAAATATTGCGATGATAACTCTTCAATTTAAAATGAAGACCCCCATTAAATGCAAAAGGGCGTGGAGATGAAACCCGAAATGATTAGTAGCTCTTTGCCATCCTTATTTGCATAGATGGAGCTTTTACCATTAGACTCATAATGTGCTCGAGTAAGAAGTGGTTTGGATTGACGATATTTAAAGCCAAAATTCAAGAGGACCACCCCGTTTCTTCATTTAGTATAGGGATAAATGAGAGGCTATGGAAAATGAACCATTATTGGACAATTAAAAGTTTTGAAAACAGAAAGACTACACTTTCTTTAACGTCTTTCTCATTTAATTGAGAAATGAATGCATATACAATAAACTTTTTAACGGGAGTGACTTTATTTTTCAGCAAATTTTTAAGGGCAAAATAAGATAAAAGGCTAAAAATCTGACAAAAAAGATAAATACCAATGCTGGACATAGGAAGGGTGCCACATCACCTTTCCTATTCCCAGCTTTATATATATATATAGATACATGAAAGACTTTTCGAATTTATGGTTCTAAACAAGTCAAAAAGAAATCCAGAATATTTGTGTGATTATAAAAACTTCTCGTTAAGGTAGAATAAAAAGTTTAAACTAAATTGTTTCGAAGTTTAGAAATGAACAGACTAAAAAGGAAATAGGTTCGCATAAACTCCACGAGGGAGTACTTGGTATCTCTAATTTGAGTTGAGCTTTTAGGTTGAAACCAATGTATAGCTATCAAAATATGCCGGAAAGAAAGCTAGAAGCACAGAAAACAACTCAATCGACCTGCAGAGTTAAACAAAAATGATGATATCAAAAAATGGAGAGCTTAAAAAAATTCTCCTCTCCTTTCTTAACTTTTTAAGGCACGCACATGGAGACTGCATGTAAAGACTTAACATGGCCTATATCAGTATAAACCAAGCTAATGTTTTTTTAAGAAATGAATATTTTTTAAGCTGATGAGGGCAACAAGATTATAAACTAGAGGGCAGTTTCAAACTATTAGATCTTCCCAGAAGGGAAAACAAAATTTGAAGTAACACAATAATAAGGCAACATTGTTTGAAATCTCAAAAATTCAACTCTAAATAAATGCCAAAAAGATAGTCTCATGGAATCTCTAGCTTCATAGTTCCCCTAAAGCTCCATATCAGACTTATCTAGCCTCATGGTCCCCTAAAGCTCCATCTCAACCTTCTATTTAATGAGACTTCACGTACTCTTGGACGATATGGAGACCCTCAGTCTCTTCACCATAATCCTGCAGGATCAATCAGAAAATTCGTTAAGATGGAATATAAATTCCGGTTAAGAAACTTATAAGCAACTATTCATGTAAAGCCAAAGGATATATAGGATGTACCTTCACGACAACACAGCCACAACCAACAACCTTCCTTGCTTTCCCTTCAGAATCAATTTTGCATAACTGTCATCGAAGAAAGATCATAGTCGATGAGTGATTATATTTTGATTTACATGATACACTTCAACAAAAATGCAAACTACAGAACACTTCAAAGAGAAGTCAACTCCAATACAAGTGCGGAAAACACAATAACTTAGTCCAACATAAGGTTAAGGCTTCAGTCATGGCATTCTGAGTATTATTTATCACAAGTCCCTAAAACATTTCACCTCCTAAAAGATGGGAGTACCTAGTAAAGACGCACATTCCAATTTCATTTTCACATCAGAAACAGCTACTCAAGTATGTATAGTAAAAACTGAGATACTAACTGGGGCCATAGATGAGCAATGATCAATTACTTACACCAGCCCACTCGCCAAGAGTTTTTGCATTGGGAACTGTAATCAAACTGACATTGTGATCAGCACAAAGTGCTTTCACCAGCTTGACGTAATCTGGCTGGTCACAGTCCTCAGCTAGCACACAAAGCTGTGCAGCATGCTTCTCAATCACCTTTGCACCTTCATGGAGTCCTCGAGCAAGTCCTCCATGAGCTTTAGACTTCCTTAGCACCAGCTGCAGTGCGGTCATGATGTCCATGGGCTCCCCAAGTGCTGGAGCAGGAGTCTCGGCAGCGACAACAGGAACAGCAGCATCCTCTCTACAGATATACAACTGTCAGGTAAGAGTACACCTTATACTAAAGATAAAGATAGGCACACATCAAAGACCAGATTGGCAAAGCAAGAAATCACCAGCCAGTGTCACATTATAATGGTATTAAAGCCAATGCCACAAGAACATCAAACTCGACTAATTCAGAACGTTGACATCATAACATTTTTCTTTCTCATTAAAGCTTGGAATATCAAAGCAAATATCCAAATCCCCTTAAATATGTCTATATGCAAGCTAAGACAATCCATTTTTTCATGATACTTTGTCTACATGCAGTAACATGTCCATTATTCCATGAAAATAAAGTGGTCAACCAATTGGATAAAACATTTGCTATATGACAGTTCTGCATCAGTACCATGACAATTTAGGGTTTTGTAATTCTAACAACAAACAACATATATATAAAAAGGCTACGAGATACGATAGGTACCTGAAACATAGAATTAAGAAATTCTCATACGCTAATTGTATTTGGTTCTGCTTCAAATGACCAACAAAAAAGCCAATTTTTGGATGGTTCTACTGGTTGGGTTCCTTTGAAATAATGACATATTAGTTTAATTCCAGGGAATGTATTTGTTTCATGATTCTACAGACAGGAAACACTTATGGTTGGGTTCATTTGAAAATTTTGAACATTGAACTTGCAAAGTCTAATCTTATTGTGGATCAAGCAATTCAGTAAACCATACAAAATCTATCACGTGTCTAGATTACTAAAAATAAAAAAGACAGCAACTTGAACACTATAATGAATTTAAAAAACTGAATTTAATGAGAAAGCTTACAAATCACCAAGCTTACCCTGACATATTTCTTTCTTGGTAAATGTTAAACCCAAAAAAACACAGCAACCTGTTGTAAGTTGAACACGAAACTCAGTCAGGTAAATAGAATCAATAACAGACTCCATAAACCCTCATACTAAATATATCGTGTCAACTCATCCAAAATAGAACCACCCCCAAAAGAATAATTTTGATTTCACAATAAAGTAAAAAAGATCCTTTAACATTTCCCAGAGACAAAAGAAAAAACCAAAATAACAGTAGGATTTGAAATTGCCCAAAGTCATGGGTTAACACTTAACAGTTCAGTTTATGAATAAGGGTTTCTGACCTTAGAATTTAGAGACGAAGCAATCTGCTTTGAGCTGCAGTAATGGCAAAGGGGGCGGTAGTGGAGAAGAGTGGCATAAAAGGTTTATATATATATATATATATAAGAGGATCAAAGCTTCAACCCTAAAGTTGCATTCTTAATTACTAAATTGCCCCTTTTCTGATTCTCTTCTGTCAAATGTTATCTCCTATGGGCTATAGTTCGGCCCAAAACATACAACTACTAATCCCAAAATTTCACGGTATAGCTAGTTTTCGGATTGGTCAATCAAAAATAGCCAGCGTTTACCAAATCAATGAAAAATAGCCACCGTTTTGCTGCAATAGAGACCGGTCCAGCGATATACTAGAGTTCGGTGCACTTGTGTATGAACTCCAGCATATTAACTCCATCATATTATGCTCCAGTCTCCAGTATATTATACTGGAGCCAGCAAAGTATACCGGTCCAGCATAATATGCTGGAGTTTATACACAAGTGCACCGAACTCCAGTATATTATGCTGGACCGGTCTCTATTGCAGCAAAACGGTGGCTATTTTTTATTGACTTGGCAAAACGCTGGCTATTTTTGATTGACCAGTCCGAAAACTGGCTATACCGTGAAATTTTGGCTCAATGAATCAATTACTAATGTACAGGGACGTTCAAAAAGAAAATAGTTGATTTTAGTTTGATTTACTGTTAAACAAAAATAACTGGAAAGAAAGGAGAAAAAATTTATTTACCTTTTATAGTTATGTGTGTGTGTGTGAATTTCTGTAAATATTTTAATACATCTCATAATTTTCATTTGGATTTAGGGTGTGTTTGGTATGAAGGAAAACATTTTCTGGAAAATGTTTTCCAATTTTCCCATGTTTGGTTGGCTTAAATGTTTTGGAAAACATTTTTCTTATCAATTCATTTTCCTCCAATTGGAGGAAAATGTTTTCCTTATCAAAAGAAGGGAAAACATTTTCCAAAGCTCCTTCTCAACCTTTCTCACCCTCACCAACCCACCCCACTCCCTTTCCAAAAAAAGCTTTTTTTTTTTTTAAATTTCAGTTTTTCCGTTACCATCCACCCTACTATCCCTCCATCCCCCCCCTCCCGCAAAAAAATTATTTTTTTTACCTTAAATTTTTTTTTTTTTGCAATTTCAAATTTCTGTTTTTTCATTTTTCTGCAC
>NW_017670591.1:446348-453390 GCF_001879085.1 Nicotiana attenuata
GTTTATGTGTTTGGAAGTTTGCGGGTTTAGAAATTATAAAGTTTATGGGTTCGAAAATACGCGATTTTTGCGGTTAAAAGTAAGACATCACTAGTTACGTTCGTTTAGAGTTGTGTTACGAAGTTTTAGGAGGACGGTTCGGGGAAGGGGTGGGGAGGGGGGAGGGGTGGGGGGAGGTGGGAGGGGGAGGGATGAAGAGAGTTGCATAAAAAATATTTTCCTAAAAAAAACTATTTTCTACTCTCTAACCAAACAATAGAAAATATTTTCCGAAAAATGTTTTCCACTTACCAACCAAACAAGAGAAAATAAGTGATAAAACCACTCATTTTCCATGAAAACATTTTCTAGGAAAACATTTTCCATGGAAAACATTTTCCTTCATACCAAACACACCCTTAGTTTTGAAGTTTTCACTTTGGGCTTGAGCATTAGATCCACCCGGTCCAACAAATCCAATGTCTTTGGGCTTTTCATAATTGTCAATAGGGATTTTTACCTTCCTATATCATATATGAAACCTTATTACCCTCAATGTTTAAGGTTTTAGTTAATTACATTTCAGCATACCAAATTATCATTTTTATACCATAATTCAAATTAGGGATATAATTAAGGGTACATTTATATTAGGCATAATTATAGGACTGTATCTTCCCACTTTCTCTTTCCTTTCATCTCAACTGTTCACAACACACACACAACTCACGATGCTCCTATGCTTCCTCTCGTTGATCATCCCCAACTGCCCACCGCCTCTCAATTGTTATTAAGAATCGAAGAATATCATATTTTCAGATTCACAAGAAAATATTAAATTCTTTGATCGAACCGCTTGAATTCTCACTGGAAATAATAATGGCAGAGAGTTCGAAATTTCAAACACAGATAGAAATCAAGCAACAAATGGCGGCGGTGAGATTCTCACTTTTTGATATCTGAATTTCTTTCGAGCTATGACATTTTGTATGGAGATCACTTCATGAATTGCCTATTCTTGAAACCCTATTTTTTTTTTTTTTTTGGATTTTTACATTCCTATGCCACATAGGAAACCTTTTGTAGTCAACATTTTTTTTTAATATAAATTGTAGTTTAATTGTAGTATAAATATAGTAATTTTGTAGATACTCTTAAAAACAATACAGCTTTATACAATACTTAAACTGATTTGTAGTTTTTTTGAAGAAATTTTGTAGGTCAAGAGAAAATTTTGTAGTCAACATTTTTTTTCAACATAGATCGTAGTTTAATTGTAGTATAAATGTAGTAATTTTGTAGATACCCTTAAAAACAATACAGCTTTATACAATACTAAAACTCATTTGTAGTTATTTGTAGATAAATGTAGGAATTTTGTAGATATTAACATAAAATCAGACTTCCTCTTCTCCATTCTTTCTTCTTCTCAAAAAATACAGAGATGAGACCCATTTTCTATAATCAGATTTTTCCCATTCAATTGTAGCATGATTGGGATTTTGGACACGATTGAGTGTTGTTGCTGAGGTATTGTTCTATATTTTATTGTTTTTTTGATTTGTGTATTGAGAAAAAAAAAGATGAAGAACAGATTTGATTTCAGTTTGTTGAAGCTTTTAGTCTTTTTTTTTTTTAATTACGAAAAAAATTCCAATGGCTTTGCCTACCAATCAAATCTGATATGGAGAAAAATACGCAGATGAGAAATCTCCTTCCCCTTTTTAAAAATTTAATTTAATGTAGAATCAATTAACACCAAGATTCTCTCCTTAATTTTAGCGCGTTTTTTAGGGAATATTCTGCCCTTTTAATGCCCTAATAGTCGAATGGTATATAAATTGTAGTAAAAGTGTGGACTGGGCAGGTAATTAACAAACTATGCACATTTAGGTTAATAAGGTTTCATATATGGTATAGTTAGGAAAAAATCCCTTTTAAAATCTTGCGGCAAAAGTATCATTTACCCAACAGAAGCCAACAGGAAATGGGAAATTTATACCAAATAGCATAACTGAAGGCCTTTGTTTAGACTTTGTTCCATTTAAGAAAAAATTGTGCAAACATATTTTTGGCAGATCATAACTTTTCACAAGCTGATCGTAAGTCTTGCCGGATTGACAAATTGTTCACAAGGTACCAATTTTCATCTGCATGTATTGTTAAATTGTTCATAAGTGCTGGAGGTATAAAATATGTCTGTTTGTTCAATTGTTCACAAGATTTATAATCTTCTATCTATCTTGTTCAATAATTAATTCCGGTGATTAATTAGTAAATAATATTTCATTCTAAATCTGCAATTTTTATTTGAAAATAAATACTGTAAATCATTGTTCGTGATAGAAACAAAACAATAAAGCAAAGCCTTTCAAGTCGAACTAGATTATACAATATGGGCGGTCGTAGTACCAGCTAATTTCGATAACACTACTAGAAATTCGGAAAAAAGCGACCAAAATTTAGCGATCAAAGTTGGTCTGTGAGAAAAAGCGACCAAAGTTGGTCGCTAAACTAGCGAAAATAATAAAATAAATAAAAGAAACACAACAGCGACCAAGATTGGTCGCCAATTGGTCGCTATAATAGTCAAAATGTTGACTGGACTGATCAGACTTTCTTGGTCAAACATTTACTGAGATTAGCGACCAATGTTGGTCGCTCGCGTGGGACCCACTATTATTATTTTAAAAAAATTACAAAATATAAATATATATAATATAAAAATGGCGACCAATGTTGGTCGCTAACTAAAGGGTAGGCAGGTAGCGACCAACTCTCGTCGCTCCAATGGGACCCAGTTATACAATTTTAATAATTATATTATTAATTTAAATATTATATGAAATATAATTAAATCTGATTTAAATATAGCGACCAGAGTTGGTCTCTATTCAGGTCAACAATGGTCAAAATTAAAAATCACTTTTGTATTTACTATCTAAATAATATAAATGTAAGCCGTTAATACTTTTGTAATACAAGGGATGAATAGTACTACGAATCGTGCGTCTGTGTCTATATATATATACACTTACGCTATATATATATATATATATATATATATATATATAACTATGCACTGAGTATAAGTGTATTAGATAATACTGCATCGAATATAGCTTAAATATATATATATATACTTACGCTATACTATGCNAGTTTAATTGTAGTATAAATATAGTAATTTTGTAGATACTCTTAAAAACAATACAGCTTTATACAATACTTAAACTGATTTGTAGTTTATTTGTAGTTATTTTTTTGAAGAAATTTTGTAGGTCAAGAGAAAATTTTGTAGTCAACATTTTTTTCAACATAGATCGTAGTTTAATTGTAGTATAAATGTAGTAATTTTGTAGATACCCTTAAAAACAATACAGCTTTATACAATACTAAAACTGATTTGTAGTTTATTTGTAGTTTTTTTTGTAGATGAATATAAGATTTTGTAGTCAACATTTTTTTTTCAACATAGATCGTAGTTTAATTGTAGTATAAATGTAGTAATTTTGTAGATACCCTTAAAAACAATACAGCTTTATACAATACTAAAACTCATTTGTAGTTATTTGTAGATAAATGTAGGAATTTTGTAGATATTAACATAAAATCAGACTTCCTCTTCTCCATTCTTTCTTCTTCTCAAAAAATACAGAGATGAGACCCATTTTCTATAATCAGATTTTTCTCATTCAATTGTAGCATGATTGGGATTTTGGACACGATTGAGTGTTGTTGCTGAGGTATTGTTCTATATTTTATTGTTTTTTTATTAGTGTATTGAGAAAAAAAAGATGAAGAACAGATTTGATTTCAGTTTGTTGAAGCTTTTAGTCTTTTTTTTTTAATTACGAAAAAAATTCCAATGGCTTTGCCTACCAATCAAATCTGATCTAGAGAAATATACGCAGATAAGAAATCTCCTTTCCCTTTTTAAAAATTGAATTTAATGTAGAATCAATTAACACCAAGATTCTCTCCTTAATTTTAGCGCGTTTTTAGGGAATATTCTGCCCTTTTAATGCCCTAATAGTCGAATGGTATATAAATTATAGTAAAAGTGTGGACTAGGCAGGTAATTAACAAACTTTTTAGGGTAATAAGGTTTCATATATGGTATAGTTAGAAAAATATCCCTTGTCAATATCGTTTAGCGGCAAATAAGATTGTCAAAACGGATTTTTTTTGTTCCTATACAATATTTGAAACTTATTTATCAAAATTATTTTAGTTTTGTATATTACCCGCCCTAAACAAGGATTACTTACAAATTATATACATTCTACCTTAAAAGGCTCTTAATCCATTATTAGTGCCTTCAATCAAGGGATTTAATTACACCCTTTTCCTTTTTTCTCTCCTGTCTCCCCTCTTCTCTCGAGATAGAACTTATATTTAATTATAGAAACGGTCTAGTTGGATGAGAAGATTCGTCATTTGGTCCCAGCTCCCAACGCTCCCCTGTTATTGCCATGAAAGTAGGATCTAATTCAATTTGATTGAAGAAATCCTAGCTACGTCACAATTAACAATTCCTATAAAAAAATTAACAGATATCCATCAAACAAGGAAAACCAATACTAAAACATCAAAATAGTTTCACATACATACTATTGAACAGAAAAAGCAAGTCTCATCAATTAAAGATTGTTCTAAATTTGATTAATCGGGTGCAGATCTGCCGATCAACATCAAAAAGGGACAAATCTGTTCATATATTGACAGAATACACTAATTTCAACAAACGACTGTCAATATGGGAATAAGATGAACCATCAATTTAGTCAATAATTTTACCAGAAATAATGGGGGGGGGGGGGCACCGTTGTCACACCTCCTTTTTCTTACGCCCGTAGAAGAGGGTATAATAAAGGGAGTTATTTCCAACTTGAAGTGACAATCGGAACGGGATTTATTATTAAATTCTTAGAGTCGCCACTTAGGAAATTAATGGTGTCCCAAGTCACCGGTTAAATCCCGACCCGAGGAGATTATGACTCTGTTATCAGTCTGCGAACCAGAAATCCAGGTAAGGAATTCTGTTAACCCGGGAGAAGGTGTTAGGCATTCCCGGGTTCCGTGGTTCTAGCACGGTCGCTCAACTGTTGTATTTGATTTATCTGATTTCAAAATATGTTCCAATTTATGCTTTTATTAGTAAACCGCTTTTATTTTTATGTTTAATAAGAATTGCAACGTCGTAAAAATGCGTTTCGAACCACGTCGCACCAGTGCACCCGTGATTGTTAACACATTTCGACTTCGTTGAGATTTGGATTTGGGTCACATAAATGTGCACCCGTATTTAGGAAGGTAAATTTATTAAAATACGTGCCTAAAGCAACTACGCGTTTATTAACTGTGTGGAGAACCATGAAATTCGCTAAATGGCACATCCCGAGGTCTAAATATTTTGATATAAGCAATTAATGAGGGCTCCGCCATTTGTGTGTTTATTTGGCGAGGCTCGTCTCGTCTATTGTTCATTTTAAAGGGTAAATCCTAAGGCAATCTATGATTTTCTATATTTGATCGTCTTTAACTATTTGCTACTGGGCCTAATAGTACTGTATACCGTGTTGCAGCCTTTGGGCTCCAAGACGAGCCCAACAAAAGAAGAGGTTAAGATTATGTGCACACCATAAACTGACCAAGCAGATCTAGGCCCAGGCCCAAACGTACACAAGCCTCTAGCCAAGCCTGGGCCGTTCCTTGAGGCCCCGAGACTTATTCTTTTAGTAATAAGATATCGAGCCCAAACTGTTAAGCTAGGCCAAATTCCAATTCAGATTCCAATATGCAGTCTTATTGTTATGAACTAAGAATCGAAACAGTCCAGAAATTTATTCAAGTTGTCCTGTTGATGTCAACCTAATAATGTCCAGTTTTAGATACAGGAATTGAACATTGGATGCGATCTATACTACATAGGATTAATCATTGGATGCAATCTTCCCAGCAATTAATTATATAATCAGAACCAAAGTCCGCTGCACAGTCCAGATGTACAATCCAGTTACACAGTCCAATTATACAGCCCAGGGTTTACATACATACAAATCGATTCGACATTATGCTGTGCGATTAAATCTAACGCCTATATAACTACAATGCACCACAACCAGGCAGCATTTTTCAGGCTCAAACAAGTGAATATTTGTACTCCATTTCAAGCTAAAAGGTTACAGCAAGGCAGATTCAAATGTGTACCTGGTAATTGCAAATAAGAAAAGGAAAAGATCAGCAGCAGTGATAGTTCTCAACAGCAGCCCAAGAATAAGTTAAAACCCAGTAACAGCTCAGTCAACACAGCAAATTCATGAATAGGCTTGAAATTCCAGTAATGAACCAAAACACAGCAACAATTTCAAGCACCAATGCAATCCAAAACCAACTCGACTACTCAGACCCAGCAGATTATTTTTGAAACCAGCAGATGAGATGCAACAATCCAGATTTTAGTTTGAAACTCAATGAGTCGACAGACACCAAACCAGACTTGATTTGAACCCAACTTCAAACCATTTCGACTCCAAATGAAGCAGCACAATTTCAAAAGATCAAAACCTCCAAGCTCAAGCAAAATTCCCAATGGAACAGTAACCTGGCAATCCTTTTTTTTGTTTGAGTTCCTCTGATTTTAGTAAGCTCTCTTTTCTCTCTTTAGGTCTCAAATTTCTTGTCTCCCCCTCTTCTAAGGCAAGAAAGAGTGCCTTTTATAGGCAAGCTAATAGGGCAACCTTTCAGATTTTAATTTACCCCTTAGGTCCCTGATTTTATGACTTTTTCCTCTTATTTTCTGACTTGTGTCACAAGTAACTACCCTAAGTTTATTAAAATCTACACTATAGCCCATCCTAGAAGGTTCTATACTTATCACAATCCCTATCCTATCCTTACCCCTCTTCAAAAATTACCAAATCTGATGAAAATACCATTTTCCTATGCCTAAACTACCCTTTGAACCTCCTGAAATTACTAGCCTACATTAACTACACTAAACTTTCTAATTGACCCTGGTCCAAATAATTATTTCTGCAAATTAACCAGCCACCAATCC
>NW_017670591.1:453566-453956 GCF_001879085.1 Nicotiana attenuata
TAATAGTTAAAATATTTGAGCGACCAAAGTTGGTCGCTATATGCTTTACCCGGAAAATTTGGTCCTTTTACCTGGGAGACCAACGTTGGTCGCTATTTAGCGACCAACTTTGGTCCCTAAGGTAAAGGGACCAGCTTAATATCGACCAGGCGTGGTTGGTCGCTTTTTGGCCAATAAGCGACCAACGTTGGTCGCTTTTGCTGGTTGCTTTTTTTCGGAATTCTAGTGTGACGACCCGACCCGTCGTCTCATGAGTTACCACTCCGTTTCCCCCATTTTATGCATCTTCATGTTTCATTATCAGTATTTGGTGTGTCATAGTTGAATTGGATTGATTTTGGTAGAAAATGAGACAGTTAGTCTCTTTTAAGAAGGCTTAAGTTGGAAAAG
>NW_017670591.1:462271-556156 GCF_001879085.1 Nicotiana attenuata
GACAGGAGGAAATGGGGGGTAGGAGGTGGGTAGTAATGCGTGTGGTGGGCCAGTAGTGAGGGTATGGCGGGTAAGTTTGGGGGTGCGGGCGAGGTTGGTGATAATATGGTGACGGACCCCTGGACCAAACCCTTGACTCCACTACCGCCACTTCTTCTTTCTTCGTTCTTGCCCAATACCCCTCCGGTGCCGCTTTGAATGGCCTGCGTGGTTGCTTTGAGTGCTGAGTAGCTCATAATTTTGTTGGACTTGAGACCCTCTTCTACCATGCTGCCCATCTTTACAACTTCGTTGAAAGTTTTCCCCACAGCAGACACTAGATGGCCATAGTAAGTTGGTTCTAAAGCCTGAAGGAAATAATCCACCATCTCATTCTCTTTCATCGGGGGATCAACCCTTGCTGCTTGCTCTCTCCAGCGGAAACCGTATTCTCTAAAGCTTTCTCCGGGCTTCTTCTCGATTTTGGTCAATGACAGACGGTCCGGGACAATTTCGAGATTGTACTGAAAATGACACGCAAAAGCTTGAGCTAAGTCATCCCAGGTGTACCACCGAGCATGATCTTGTCTTGTGTACCATTCCAACGCCGCTCCACTTAAGCTTTGACTAAAGTAGGCCATTAATAGCTCATCCTTTCCTCCAGCCCCCCTCATCTTGCTGCAGAAACCCCTCAGGTGGGCCACCGGATCACCATGGCCGTCGTATAAGTCGAACTTGGGTAGTTTGAATCCCACTGGCAATTGGACGTCAGGAAATAAACACAAGTCCTTGTAGGCCACACTTATTTGACCCCCGAGACCTTGCATATTCCTGAAGGACTGCTCTAAACTTTTGACCTTTCGTATCATCTCCTCTTGCTCCGGGTTTTTGAGAGGTTTCTCTTCTTCAACTGAGAGATTAAAATGGGGAGTGTAAGAGTATGGTTCTGGGGGTTTGAAGGTGGGTTCGGGTGGGTAATAGTGATTTTCCTGGGTTTGGAACAGAGGTTCACTTGAGGATCTGTGTAATGCGGTGGGTGGAGGAGCCACGAACACTGGGGCGATTGGTGGTGGGGGACCTGGAATTGGCTTGGAGGGTGGTGGTGGTGGTGTTTGAGAAGTGGTTCCGTAATATTGCTGGTGAGTAGGGAGAGCAGGATATGAGTTCGCTGTGGGAGAGTCTTGGGGTTGAGTTGGTGGGAGGTAATTGGGATTGGCAGGATAGGCTGGTGGGGGATGTCCCTTCGACCAAGCCTGGTACATTTCGGCCATCTGCTGCTTTAATTTATACATCTCCTCTCTCATTGTATTCGCATTCATTGCCTCCTCTTCTCTGGATGGGTCAACGATGCTTGCTTCTAGATCTTGATTGGCCATTTTCGACTTGTCTTTGGAGCGTGTGTTGTAAGGGTGGGTTGCCAGAATGCCAGTCAGCTTATCACCTGCCTGTACACATCAACAACAACTTGTTAGCGGTTAGGGCAATAACAAATAGGTAACCGCACATTGATGGATGGATGCACCTAAGCAGTCAAACGTTGCTATTATGTCGCTGTTCAATCATATGCGTCATCCCGGCTTTTGTTTCTTTCTCTTGCCAATTAATTCCTACTCCTATCTTTCCCTCTTCACCCCTTCTTTTCTCTTTTGGATTCTCTTTCCTTTGGTTTTTCCCTTATTTGTATCATTCCTTTTTAGTTTTCCTTTGATTTATTTAGAAATGGTCGAATCCTATGGAGATTGCCTACGTATCACGACCCCACGTGAATCAGACCAAGCGTAGTTCGCGAAGAATAAATGTAAAGTGAAAGCAGAATATTTTTGGGAATTTTCAAGTTTATTGATAGCAACTACGTCCATTACAAAGACTCGAGACAGACTTTGGTGCAAAAAGAACTACAGACTCCATATCCCTATCCTAGTTCAAACAAAATACAGACTCAATCAACTGACTGTCTTTTAACAAAAGGGAAATACAGACAGACTCAAAAGGTAAACTCTAACAGACTCACAGACAACTATGAATACATTAAAGCTCCTGGCGCCCGCGGGACATCGTTCGGTCTCGCCGCGGGCCTATATGCAAGTTCCCCTTGGAGTCTGTCTAAGTCATTCATTATCTGCTTCACAAATATCATGACTGATGCAAAGAAGGTGGTACGGGTCATGTTCTCGCACATCTGGCATTTCCGGGTAATAGAATGAGCAACGGTTAAGATTCTCTCTCGGATTCTTCCTTTCTCTTGAAGCAACCGCCCTATCTGCTGGGCCCTAGCCTCCAAAGTCTGTTCAAACGCCTGGCTTTGTTCTCGAAGTTGATGCAAATCCATTTCTAGCTGTGCTAATGCCCTATAACAGTGTTCTCTCTCGACTTTGAAATCCTTTGCCTGTTTAATTATTCGGTTTTCTGCGACAGTGGCCTTTTCCTTTAATCTTGCGACCTTATTGTCATATTCTTCTTTTAACTGCTTAACCATGCGAGCCCGTTCTTCTGCATTTTTGGCCAATTGTCTCCGGGCCCCACTCAATTCCTTCTCTGCTTTGTCGAGGTCAAAACTGTAATCATTCACCTTTTGCCTGAGATTTGCTATAAGCTTTGTATCTTTGGCACTTCTGACAGGGTTGTCGGCCTCTAGCTTCATCTTTTGTATTTGGGCTCGTAAAACTTCATTCTCCTTGGCGAATTGTTTTCTCTCCCCTTCATCAACCGCGGCTTGCAAGCTATTTTCAAATCGGAGGTCTTGGACCTGTTTTTCCAACGCTCCTATGCGGACCCTGTACTCGTTTTCTTTAGCTAACCAATCCCACTGTTCTTGTGATGAATCAACAAATTCCTGGATGTGAGATCTTTTGGCCGGTCTTCTGAATGCAACGTCCCTTCTATACCAAGCCTGATAATCAGGTGACACCTCTCCTTTGGCTCGACCCTGGACACAAGTGTTTGCCGCCAAATATTGACATTCGCTCCAGACTTGGCGGACCACAGCTTCAGGAAACTGGCCATCGGGGCCAATCTCAACCACTTGCAAACTAAGATCATCATCCTTGGGTACTATCTGGCATCTCCCCAGTTGCCTCAACACTCGATACGGTGCGTAAGGCTGAATGCTTCTAAGCCCCATCAGAAGAAAATGTGGTCGGGCTGCCGGCATATATACGACTTCATCAACGGGTAACCATCCCAGCGTCCACTCTATCTGGCTAGCCGTGAGGGACCGAAAATATGTTGTCCATCCCGTGACTCCTTCCGGCAATTTGGCTCCTTTAGTCCTTGTGTAAAATTCTTCTATGCATGTTTTTTCTGGAGACCCGTAGCTCAAGAACTGAGGGCGATGACACAGATGCTCAATCATCCACATTTGTAATAATAAGTTGCACCCCTCGAAGAAAGCTTCCCCGGCTTTACAAGCTGTAAGAGCACGGAAGATGTCGGCCAATATCATAGGTGCAAGTGTACTTTTGGCTTGAGTGATTAATGTACTGACAACCCCAGCTATTTTTATATCAATGTTCCCATCCTTCCTTGGAAATATTAAAAGCCCCAAGAAAGCCATCATAAAAGCGAAACATCGATGCTCCTCCCACTTCTAGCGGTTTCCTTTGCTACATATCTTACTTTCTGGGTTGTTGAACCCCCCGATATGACCATAGCGATGATATATGAAGCTTAGAGTACAAAAGCCATTTGCCAGGTCTGTGTTATGGACGGCCCTGACTATTTTCAAGGAGTCTAAAAACTTGTGTACAGCTACAATTCTGGGAGCAACCAAGTATTTGTGCCTCAACGGAACCTCAGCCTTTCCAATGTAGCCGACTATTTCCTCCAATGTCGGGGTAAGCTCAAAATCCGAAAAATGGAAGACATTATGTGCTGGGTCCCAACATGTAACCAGTGCTCTAATAATATCTCCCCGAGGCGCAATATCAAGCAAACCGGTAAGCCCTTTCAAATGTTTCTTGACCGCATCTTGCCCTTCTTTGCCCAAATCGTTCCACCATAGACGCAACTCCAAAGGGACTTTATGCATGATTGAAAAGGGTTCATTTTGAGTCGTGCTCATCCTGCACATTTATTAAGGTGATTTAATAACTTATTTGACCTAAAAAGAAAACAAATAACACTATTTTTGTTCAAATTTCCAGTTTCAAAACAAACGGCCGGTTCTGGCAGTTACGGCCTTTCAGCACTTCGGGGAGAAGACTTTGAGGCTGTACCCATTGATCGTTGGGAAATGACTCAAGATGGCCGTTTTGCACAAACAGCCTTCTGGCGCCCGTTTGGGGACATTCAGCTATTTTGGCAAAACGGCATCACCTGATTTATTTATAACAAAAACAAAATAAAATTGACATTTTTGGCCATTTTTGCAAAGGGGAGGTTGGACCCGATGAGGGTTGCCTACATATCTCACATCCGGTGAGAATCAAATCTGCGTAGTTCGGGCAAATAAATCTAACTATTTTGAAAACACTCCTAAGTTGAAAATAAAACTTGTTTTCTCTTTTCTTTTTCCTGGTTTTTGTTGGCAAATTCACCTTTCTGAAAACAAGACTCTTTCCTTTTTTTTCTTTTTAGTGGCAAATAAAAACGAACTAATTTGAAAATAAAACTCTTTTTGTTTTTCTTTTCCACTAACAAAACAAACTACTTTCTTTTTCTTTCATTTTCTAAAAAAAATCCGGCAGCATTTCGTACTACTTGGCCATTGGTTTTTTCTCGTATAGGTAATTAACTCTCCACACTGCTATTTCTCTTTTTCTCTCTCTTTTGTTTTTTTCCAGATATTCAAAGCCGGTCAGCACGTGAGTCCAAAACAGATAAATGCACAAATAGGATGCATCAGGATGGTCCATTATTCCGGGTACACCTGTCCTAGACGGACCCAACCCCTGTGTTCAGTCCCCTAAGTCAAAATGCACGTGATGCAGATAAGCGTTCCTACTAGGGATCCGGCATGAAGTCAAGTTCTTCTAGGTTCAAAACCTGGGTATAGGTTCTAGACTGTGTACCCGAGCGGACAACTCGAGTCGAAGAGGGGGCTACGTACCGGGAACCAAAAGGCCATCCGGCTTAGTAACTTGTCCGGCCTCTTTCTTATTTCAGGGTATTGACACTAACAGAATAGGGAGTCTCAACCAGTAAGCACATCCCCGGAGGTGAGAAGAGAAAGGTTTCGGCACAGTTTATACAATTCAGATAATATCAAAGCAGTAAAAAGCAACATTTTGCACATTAAGCATGAAACATGTAGGAAAATCAGATAAAGCCAAATACAACAATATATCTAAGCTCGAATTCTGAACCCTGAACCAGAGATTCTGGGTTCGGTCCCCAGCAGAGTCGCCAGAGCTGTCACGCCTCCTTTTTATCTACTACACCCGCAAGGGTATAATAAAGGGAGTTATTTCCAACTTGAAGTGACAATCGGAACGGGATTTATTATTAATATTCAGAGTCACCACTTGGGAGATTAATGGTGTCCCAAGTCACCTGTTGAATCCCGATCCGAGGAAATTATGACTCTGTTAACAGTCAGCGAACCAGAAATCCGAGTAAGGAATTCTGTTAACCCGGGAGAAGGTGTTAGGCATTCCCGGGTTCCGTGGTTCTAGCACGGTCGCTCAACTGTCATATTTGGCTTACTTGTTTGATTTTAGTACATGTTTTAATCTATGTGCCTTTAACTTTGAACGCTTTTATTCTTATTAATTTAGAGAGTTGCAACGTCGTGAAAATACGCCTCAAACCACGTCGCACCAGTGCACCCGTGAGTGTTAACACATTTCTACTTCGTTGAGATTTGGATTTGGGTCACATAAATGTGCACCCGAATTTAGGAAGGTAAATTTATTAAAATACGCGCCTAAAGCATCTACGCATTTTCAACTTTAGGGAAGGCCGTGAAATTTGCTAAACGGTCCTCCCGAATTCTAAATGTACGTAGCATTTATTGAGGGCCCCGCAATTTGCATTTTTATTTGGGTGAGGCTCATCTCATCATTTTTATTTAAAGGCTACTCTTAAGGTGGCTACAATTTTCTACTCACTTTGTCTCTAAAATAAAGTAACAGAAGACAAAACCTAATTAATTAATCATGCTGTAAATTTTTAACATTAATAGTGAGTCTTGCATTTACTCCTAATTCAGCAATTCTGGGCTTCAGTGTAGATTGAAGCAACCAGCGAGCCCAGTTGGGTTAATTTTTGAATCCGCCTGGTTTTGCTTGTGGTTATACCTTTGGCCCAATTTGATTAAAAAGGCCATGGCCTGGGTACTTCCAGTTGGCTAATATGGGCCCAAACCTCCAGTTCTTACTAATCATAAATCTATTTTTTTAAACACCATTAAAATGAAGTCCAGACTACTTGATTTCACAGATAGTCACGAGTAAATCAGTTTATTCAATCAATCCAGTTAATGATGCACGTAATTTTTCAATTAAACTACTGGTTTCAACAACCAACATGCAATTGGTGACATTCATGACTAGCGTGACGACAAACACATTTAGCTCTGAGATTAAAATCGAAACAGGCTGCTTTCTAAATCAAATGTAGATCAAAATCAGTCCAGATTTTCTACTTTTAACCAAGGGCCATACTGAACAGGTACTAAACTATTCAAATCTACAGCGGATAATCACGATTAATAGTCCAAACAGTCCAAAGTCCAAATTATACATTCCCAGGTCTGCATATATACAAATCGATTTTACACTATATGGCGCGATTAGATCTAACGCCTATTTTTACTACTAACACACCACAGTCCC
The DNA here is from genome assembly GCF_001879085.1 of Nicotiana attenuata. Taxonomy (NCBI): domain Eukaryota; kingdom Viridiplantae; phylum Streptophyta; class Magnoliopsida; order Solanales; family Solanaceae; genus Nicotiana; species Nicotiana attenuata. The sequence goes on from NW_017670591.1 coordinate 469,024, forward strand.
AGCAGCATACTTCAGGATCAAACAGATGAATATTTGTATCCCATTTCAAGCTTAGAGTTACAGCAGGGCAGATTCAAATGTGTACCTGGTAATTGCAAATAAGAAAAGGAAAGGATCAGTAGCAGTGACAGTTTGCAACAGCAGCCCAGGGAGAAGTTGAAATCCAGTAATAACTCAATCAACACAGCAAATTCAGGAATAGGTTTGAAACTCCAGCAATGAACCAAAACACCAACAATTTCAAGCACCAATGCAGTCCAAAACCAAATCAATTACTCAGACTCAGTTTACAGCAATTCAAATAGACCCTAACAACTCTCTTGGCAGCTACTTTCACATATAGAACAGTATACTCGAAAACCAGCTTATTTCCGATCCCAATGCTGAGATCAGCATTGTTTTGAAGGAATTTTATGATTTTTAGAAATTCTGTTTTATGCCTTTTGGAAGGGGTTTAGAGGACTGCCCAAAAACTTTTTTTTTTCTTTTTTCAAGGCAAATGAATGCCTATTTATAGATGAACTTAGGGTCCAATTTCAGATTTTACTTTTACCCCCTTAGTCCCTATTCTAATTTCAGTGTTTACCCCATTATTTCTGACTTGTTACACAAGCAACTAACTTAAGTTTATTAGAACCTACACTATAGTCCCTCCTAGAAAGTTCTATGCTTATTACAATCCCTATTCTATCCTTAACCCCCTTCAAAAATTACCAAATCTGATGAAAGTACCCTTTTCCCATGCCTAAACTACCCTTTGAACCTCCTGAAATTACTGACCAAGTTAAACCAGTCCATTAACTACAACCAAGCAATCTATTTCTAGGGCTGGAACAATTAAAATCAAGTTGCAGTAAACAATTAGGATTCGACTGACTGAACCTAAAATCAGACCACTTAAACGTATATGACTACTGGGAATGGTATGACATGAAGAACAAAACTTAAGCTAGATCCTGAACATGGAATTACTAACGCAATTAAACTAAACTAAACTAATTGATTACTATTAACCACTAACAACAGTAAAGGCTCAAATACTGAAGAAAAAATTGAAATCGAAATTGCCCTAAAGAGTTAAAGATTATCAAAACAAATTTGAACAAGCATACAGAATCAGAACAGCATCGAATAGAACTTACTAAGTTTGAGCACTCGACTGACTATGGGGCGAACTCTGACCAGCTTTTGTTGTGAATCCTCCGGGATTCTTGACACGCAACATCCCTAATCGTCTGTTTTCAAAAGAACCCAAATGATTAGGGAAATTACGGTCTAAAATCCCCAAGGTTTTCTGAGCTAGGGTTCTGCCAGACTAAGATCTAAAATTCGAGAAGCTTTGGCAATATTCGAAGGATTTTGGTTAGGGATTAATGATGAGGGAGGGATGAGGGACATTTGGTACGAATTTGGGCCAGTTTGGGTGAGTTTGCGACTTGGCCGGAAACTTCGATGGAATATTCGACGAGATTGGCTATGATTCGAGGGGAGCTGAGGGCATGGTTGGACAGGGGAAGACGAGGGGAGTCAGTGGTGTATTTTTGGTGTTCATCGGAGCATCGCCGCCGCCGGCGGCGATTTCCGGCCGGCGGCGGACGGCGGAGGGACGGTGGGGCTAGGGCGGAGGAGGGTGGCCGGCACCGGCGTTACAGGGGACGGGTTGGTACGAGGAAGGGGAGTTGTGTTTTGATTTTTTCTATATAATTCGGACAGTTTTATTTCATTTTTGAGAGTCAATCGTGGCCACTGGATCTGGGGAGATTGGATGGTCGTGATTAAACGACGTCAAAACGACGTCGTTTTGATCATGAGGCACTTGGACCGGGCAGGGCATTTGGGCCTGGACGTGGGAATTTTGTTTGGGCTAACTGATTTTGGCCCAAATTTGGTCTCCAATTAAGAGCATTTTTAATTTTTCCTTTTCCCCTTTTTTGGTATTTTTTGTATTTATTTTTCTGATTTTATAAAATGCTAAAACAACACGAAGACCTAATTACACTATTTAGCTCCTAAAATTACTTGTAACTCTATTTAAAACAAATGCAATAATTAGTAATGCAATGAACTATTTTCTTGCAATTTTCTTTATATTTTATTCTAAAACTAATTAATACTAAAATTGTGAAATTAAATCCCTAAATGCCAATGCATATTTTTGGTATTTTCATATGGATTAAAATGCACAAATAAAAATGCAACAATTACCAAAGAATGCCACAAAATTCACAAAAAATTATAAAATACTAGAAAAAATTGTTTTGTTTGAAATTTTTGGGAATTACTGCTTAGGGCAAAAATCACGTGCTCACACTATATTGATTCGCTTGCTATGTTAGCAGACGTCTTCGTGAAAGCACACACCGGGGCCATAAAGGTGGCGACGAGGAAATCAGACGTTTTCAAGATAAAACAAAGGAACAACGAGATGTTGAGGGAGTTCGTGTCTAGGCTTCACATGGAGCGAATGGAATTACCACCGATCTTGGATTACTGGGCAGTACAAGCTTTTATGCAGGGTTTTAATGAAAGGAGTTCGATTGCGTCTCGACAATTAAAGCAGAATTTGATCGAGTATCCAGCTGTGACATGGTCAGACGTGCATAATCATTATCAATCAAATATCAGGGTCGACGACGACCAGTTGGGAGCCCCATCGGGTTCAGTTCATCCTAATAGATTGGCAGCCAAGCCCCCGAGGGATACAGACAAGGAATCTAGGTCAAACAAGGAACGGTATCAGCCGTATGTCGATCGAAGAAATAACGTCTCGGGTCGTAACGCTTCTTAGAATGATCGGAGAAATGATCGAGGCAGACAGAGTATAATTTCAGCATAGACGCATCAGGGATCGTGTCAGCTATTGGAAGAATCAACGACACCAGGTGGCCCAGGCCCATACAAACCGATCCTTCTCAAAGGAATCCAAACTTGATGTGCAAGTATCATGGCACACATGGTCATAGAACAGAAGATTGCAGGCAGCTAAGGAAGGAGGTAGCTCGGTTGTTCAACGAGGGTCACCTTTGAGAATTTCTCAGTGATCAAGCTAAAAATCACTTCAGGGAGAGAGATGCAAGCAGGAAAAACGAGTAGGAAGAACCACAACATTTAATCCACATGATCGTTGGCGGTGTCGATGTCCTACAAGGACCTGTGTTCAAACGCACCAAGGTATCGATCATCAAAGAAAAACGGACTCGGAGCTATATGCCCGAGGACGCCTTATCAGTCTATGACGAGGAAGTAGAAGGCATATCTCAGCCGCACATGCTCTCATCACAGAAGATAGAGGCAGGAGTTACCAAAGGAGTTCAAGCAATTATGGTAGATCTGGAGCTCGTGGGAAGTCCAAGAACCGAACCAAGTCAAAAGCCAGAAATTGCAATCAACCAGGTCACTTCAAAAGAGACTGCCCAAATCTAAGGAAGGGAAAAGGTGAAAGTAGCGGCCAGAATAATGACGACAACACAACCGCCACGGTGCAAAACAATGAAAATGTTGTTTTCTTCATAAATGATAAAGAGGAATGCATGCACTTGGCAGGTCCAGAGTCGGAATGGTGGTTGACACAGCAGCATCTTACCATGCCACACCGGTAAGAGATTTTTTTTTGCAGATATATAGCAGGTGATTTCGGCACTGTGAGAATGGGTAACACAAGTTACTCAAAGATTGCGGGGATTGGTGACATTTGTATCAAGACAAATGTCGGATGCACATTGGTTCTAAAAGACGTGCGGCATGTACCTGATTTGCGGATGAACTTGATCTCGGGAATTGCTTTGAACCAAGATGGGTACGCGAACTATTTTGCAAATCAAAAGTGGAGACTCACCAAGGGATCATTGGTGATTGCAAAGGGAGTTGCTCGTGGGAAGTTGTACAGGACAAATGCAGAAATATGCCGAGGTGAATTGTACGCGACACAAGATGAGATTTCTGCAGATTTGTGGCACAAAAGAATGGGTTATATGAGCCAGAAGGGATTGTAGATTCTTGCCAGGAAATCACTCATCTCTTTTGCCAAAGTACAACAGTAAAACCTTGTGACTACTGTTTATTTGGTAAGCAACTTAGAGTCTCATTTCAGATATCGTCTAAAAGAAAATTGAATATGCTTGTATTCTGATCTTTGTGGTCCAATGGAAATTGAATCGATGGGCGGTAACAAATATTTTGTTACTTTTATTGATGATGCTTCACGTAAATTGTGGGTTTATATCTTGAAAACCAAAGATCAGGTGTTTCAAGTTTTCCAAAAGTTTTATGCTCTGGTGGAAAGGGAGACGGGTCAAAAGCTAAAGCGTCTCCGAAGTGACAATGGAGGTGAGTACAATTCAAGGGAATTTGAAGAGTATTGTTCAAGTCATGGGATCAGACATGAAAAGACAGTTCCTGGAACCCCACAGCACAATGGCGTAGCCGAGAGGATGAACCTCACAATTGTTGAGAAGGTGAGAAGCATGCTCATAATGGCTAAACTGCCCAAGTCATTCTGGGGTGAAGCAGTTCAGACAGCCTGCTACCTGATCAATAGGAGTCCATCAGTTCCATTGGAGTTTGTCATCCCAGAAAGAGCTTGGACCAACAAGGAGGTGTCCTACTCACATCTGACAGTATTCGGTTGCATAGGTTTTGCATATGTACCAAAAGAGTAGAGAACAAAGTTGGATGATAAATATGTTCCCTGCATATTCATCGGATATGGAGATGAAGGGTTCGGGTATAGATTGTGGGATCCTGTAAAGAAGACGGTCATCAAAAGCAGAGATGTATTCTTCCGAGAAAGTGGAGTTGGAGCTGTAGATAATCGGTCAGAGAAGGCCAAGAATGGTATAATCCCTAACCTTGTTACCATTCCTTCTACTTCTAACTATCCCACAAGTGCAGAAAGTACGATCGACGAGGTTGCCGAGCAGGGGGAGCAACCTGGTGAGGTTATTGAGCAGGGGGAGCAACTTGATGATGATGTCGAGCAAGTGGAGTACCCCACTCAGGGAGAAGAACAACCTCAACCTCTGAGGAGATCATAAAGGCCAAGGGTAGAGTCATGCAGGTACCCTTCCACAGAGTATGTCCTCATCAGTGATGAGTGGGAGCCAGAAAGTCTTAAGGAGGCGTTGTCCAATCCAGAAAAGAAGCAGTGGATGAAAGCTATGCAAGAAGAAATGGAATCTCTACAGAAAAATGGCATGTACAAGCTGGTAGAACTTCCAAAGGGTAAAAGACCACTCAAATGTAAGTGGGTCTTTAAACTCAAGAAAGATGAAAATGCAAGCTAGTCAGATACAAAGCTCGATTGGTGGTTAAAGCTTCGAATAGAAGAAAGGTATTGATTTTGATGAAATTTTCTCACATGTTGTCAAAATGACTTCTATTGGTACAATCTTGAGCTTAGCAGTTAGCCTAGATCTTGAAGTGGAGCAGTTGGATGTAAAATTGCATTTATTCATGGAGATTTAGAAGAGGAGATTTATATGGAGCAACCAGAAGGATTTGAAGTAGCTGAAAAGAAACACATGGTGTGCAAATTAAATAAGAGTCTTTATGGGTTGAAGTAGGCACCAAGGCAGTGGTACATGAAGTTTGACTCATTCATAAAAAGTCAAACATACATCTAGATCTATTCTGATCCATGTGTATACTTCAAAAGATTTTCTGGTAACAACTTTATTATATTGTTGTTGTATGTGGATGACATGTTGATTGTAGGACAAGTCAAGGAGCTGATTGCAAAGTTGAAAAGAGATTTGTCCAAGTCATTTGATATGAAGAACTTGAGCCCAGCACAACAAATTTTGAGGATGAAGATAGTTTGAGAGCGAACAAGCAGAAAGTTGTGGCTATCTCAGGAGAAGTACATTGAATGTGTACTGGAACGCTTCAACATTAAAAGTGATAAGCCAGTCAACACACCTCTTGTTGGTCATCTGAAGTTGAGCGAGAAGATGTGTCCTACAACAGTGGAGGAGAAAGGGAACATGACCAGAGTTCCTTATTCTTCAGCAGTCAGAAGCTTGATGTATGCAATGGCATGCACCAGACCTGATATTGCTCATGCCGTTGGTGTTGTTAGCAGGTTCCTTGAAAATCCTGGAAAAGAACATTGGGAAGCAGTCAAGTGGATACTCAGGTTCCTAAGAGGTACTATAGGAGATTGCTTGTGTTTTGGAGGATCTGATCCAATCTTGAAAGGCTACACGGATGCTGATATGGCAGGTGATCTTGATAATCGTAAATCTACTACCGGATACCTATTCACATTTTCAAGGGGAGCTATATCATGGCAGTCGAAGTTGCAGAAGTGTGTCGCACTCTCTACAACTGAAGCGCAGTATATTGCCACTACTGAAAGTGGCAAGGATATGGTATGGCTGAAACGGTTTCTTTGAGAACTTGGATTGCACCAGAAGGAATATATAGTCTATTGTGACAGCCAAAGTACAATAGACTTGAGCAAAAATACCATGTATCATGCAAGAACAAAGCATATCGACGTGCGATATCACTGGATTCGGGAAAAGATAGAGGATGGATCTATGCATGTCAAGAAGATCCATCCGAGTAAGAATCCTTCAGATATGCTGACTAAGGTGGTACCAAGAGACAAGTTCAAGCTATGCGAAGAACTTGTCGGTATGCATTCAAACTAGAAACCCGATATTATCTCCTTTCGGTGAATGGGTATGGAAGGGGAGATTTGTAGGGTCCATACCATTTGATAAGAAAAACAAAAAATTTTAAAGTAAAGATTATAGACATGTGCCTATAAAATAAAGGCTTGGTTGATAACCTTTCTTGGAGCCAAAGAATGGAACGAAAGGTGGTGAATATTTACCAAGGTTTTCTATTTTTTCTTTTGCAACTTGGAGCCCAAGTACTTTCTCCTATAAAAGGAGGAGTTCTCTCACTTCTTCAATTACACCAACAAAGAGAGAAAGAAAGAGTGAGGCATCACAGACAGGGTATAAGAAAATAGTCTGTGAGGAAAAATAGAGAGTGTGAGCGATATTGTAGTAAGGTGGAAATATCAAAAGAGGGTTATTTCTTTTGAGTGTTGTAGTGGTCTTTGTAGTATTTTACTCGGGACTACAAAGTGTAAAATTCCTTACTATAGTGATATCAGTTGCTTCTCTCAGGGTCGTGGTTTTTTCCCTTATTCAAAAGGGTTTTCCACGTAAAAATATTGGTGTGTTGTCGCTCTTTTATTATTGTTGATTATCGAATCTCTATGCTACGTAATTATTCCAATTTTATTACTGTGAATATTATTTCTGTGGAAAATTTATTCCCAACAGTCCGCATATCACTTCCTAAACCTCGTGAAAAAGAGGAAGAAAACAAAAACACACCTATAGTCCTTGCTCTATTTTATACTCCATATATATCGTTTGATATGTTTTTTTGAGAAATGATCATGAGAAGTCACAGTAAAAAATAATATATAAATGTTATATATCATTTCCTAAACCTCCTAGTGGGGAAAAAAGAAAAAACTCTTTCCCTCTTTGCCAATATGTTAAACTGATAAAAATAATTAGTGACATAGTGGTTAACTGTTTGATATGATGTAAAACATTTTGCATGAAAATACCCTCCATGAAAAATATGTTAGCAAAGAGAATTTATTTCAAATTAAGTTTTTGGTATTTGTTTTTTTTTGCCAATCAAAATATCCACCCTGGTGGTTGGGGGTTTAGACTATACCCCAACCTGTATATAATCAAACATAAGTAGTACATGAAGGAGGATGTAGACCATTGCCTCCCTCCCTTGCATCTTGTGCGTGAAAGAATACACACAAGGATGTTACATCTAATGTTACAAGAAATATACAAAAAATAGTACTATCCATATGGAACAACATTAATAACAAACTAGTTCTTCTTTGTTTTTTGGGATGCCTTCTTTATCCATTGCAACTGAAGCTCTAATGTGACCTAGTAAGGAGGCTATATTGTTAAAGATAACTTGATTTCTCAAACTTTCACCCAAATTAGCTAAAAAATCATCTACCGTGTTTCCTTCTCTGAGGATATGTACAAAAGTAATATTGCCATCTTGAATCATTCCGATAATTTGATCATAGATCAGGACAATCTCCCAAGGTGACCTCAATCTATGGTTAATAATATTAATAAGTACCAAGGAGTCAGATTCAACAATAATATGTCATACGATTCTATCCTTGTATATGATAATTCCTTGAAGCATTGCTTTGGCTTCAGCCATGTTGTTGCTGCAATGTCCATAGAAATCAGCAAAGGCACACATGACATCACCATTCTCATCCCTAATAACACCACCACCTCCAGAACTTCCTGGATTGCCCTTACTACAACCATCAGAATTAAGTTTAAAATAGTTAGCCCTTGGTTTGGTCCACCTGACCATCTGGCAAGAGAGGACCTGTTGTGCATTCTCGACTGCACAACACAAATCATTCCAAGTATGTGGCATCGATCTTAGGGAATTTGCAGTTAATCAACATCATCATAAGTCTACACACCTATTGGATAATGATTCTAGATGACATGTTGATCCCTTCAAACTTAGCATTTTATCTACTCTTCCGTATTTCCAAGTAGATGACAGAAGGTAGACATTAGATAACAGAATAGATGCTGAATAGATTCCTCCTCATGTCTTACACAACATACACATCTTGAGGAGATGAGAATACCAATTCTTTGAATCATATCATTAGTAGATATTCTACCTTCGAGCAGTCTCTTCATAAAAAAGAAAATTTTGAATGGCATTTTCTTTTGCCAAATCATATCAGAGGTAAGTGCCCTGCTCTTTTGCTTTCTCATCTTGTCCCATGCTGACTTGCAGGTGAATTTTCCTTTGGGGTTCAGTGTCCAGATCGGGTAATCTGCCTTGTCTTATTGTATTTAAATATTCAAAATGGAGTTGACCACTTCTGAAGGTAGAATTGTTCTGAGCTTGGATTGACTACATGATCCCCCTTCAAAAAATTCAAAGACCTTAATATTCTTGTGAGTATGGCTGTTTTGAACAAGTTTGGCAAGAGAACCTTTCCCAGTCCAATTATCCCACCAAAAAGAAACCTCACACTTACCTATCCTCCACAAAATATAATTTTCAACCTCATTTTTAATGTCCATTAGCCTCCTCCAAGAGTGAGAGTGATCATACGAAGCTTTTCTAGCAACTGGATGCTTTCTTTTACAATATTTGGCCTCTATAAATTCTATCAGCAAAGAATTTTTTGTTCTGAAGTTCCACCACATCTTGGCAGCAATGAGTTACAAATATCCTACAGTGCCTTGAATCCCACACCTCCCTCCTGAGTTGGATAACATAATTTGCTCCAAGCTATCCAATAATGTTTCTTTTTATCCTCCATCTTTCCCCAAAAGAAGCTTGCCATAATTCTCTCGGCTTGAACTAGGACTGTTTTAGGAGGATGAAGAACAGATAAAAGATGAAGAGGGAGTGATGCAAGAACAGACTTCACAAGCACAACTTTACCACCATATGATAGCAATTTACCTTGCCTCCCTGTAATTTATTAGAAAAATTTGCAACCATATTGTTGAAATAGATAATTTTCTTCCTTTCAGCAAAAATAGGACACCCTAATTACTGCATAGGAAATTGAGAGTGTGAAAAACCCACAATACTTATGATATCAACAATTCTGTTGTCATTGATCTTAGAGGACACAAAGAGAGCATATTTCTATTTTCACCAACTGCCTAGACACCCTTTGATAATCCTCCAGTTTTGACATCATCATCTTCAAAGATATAAGATCCCTAGATGAGATAGGATAGTGTCGCCAGCATAACAAAGATGAGTTAATATTGGCCATTTCTTCTCAAAAGAGTAAGAGGTAAAACCTTTCACCAGCAAAGAATCCATAAGTATGGAAAGTAACTAAGCACCAATTACAAAAAGAGAAGGAGATATAGGATATCCTTGTCTAGTGCCCCTGCTTGATTTGAAAAAACCATGCCGAGACCCATTTGTGTTGGCAGAATACCAGATATTTGAAATTAACCTGCTAACTCTATCGATCCAGATTTCCGCAAATCCCATCTGCCTCAGTACTTGGCACAAATACTCCCACCAAATTCTGTCATAGGCCTTGTCCATATCAAAGTTTCATCACCACATTTCCAATATTAGGAGATTGATTAATATTATGAACCATCTCTTGAGTTAACAATTTATTCTCAGTGATAGCTCTGCCTTTAATAATCCAGCCTCATACGGAGATATCTTTGGTATTTGGTTACGAATAAAGTTTAGTAACATAGTATAGCTATAAAAGAGGGGCTAACAAAGAAAAATGAGTGTGCTCCATTATTAAATAAGGTAAATATTGATAAATATCTAGAAAAAATATAATTGGTAACTTGATAAAACTCTAATATTAAAAATCCTTTAACTTGATAAAAATGACAAAATTCTTTTATATTTATCTAAGCAAATATAGCAAATTACCTAAACAAATATAGCAAAAATGCTAAAAATAGTTTCTTATTATAGCAAATTACCATTTTAATCAATCTATAATTACTATAGAAATTTACCAATAATTTACTAAGCAATGTATCAAATGTTTTTACGCTATTATTTTCTATAGAATAATAATCCCGAGTATCAAACATAAAAAGGGATAGTGGAAAAAATCCCTATAACTGTAAAACACTATTGAAAAGGAGAGGTAACTGTCTTAACTGTTTCTATTTTGCAATCCGGGGTCAATTCATAATTTTACAAAAATTGTGGGGTCCCAGTGACAACGATATGAGAAAATAGACACCGTATAAGGACCTCGTCATCGGTGATCTCTTCGAACAACTTTGCAGAAAAGAGAAAAAACGAGGAAGCGGTGAACAGAATCAGAGTGCCGGCACCAGCGGCTTTTCCGATTTGTCTTCGCCGGCGATTTTCTTCTAGCTTTGGTAATTCCGCAAACTAATAGTGTAACAGAGGTAAAGTTTCGTTATGACTTTTTCTTTCCAATGATTGCCCTTTATATCTTGAACTCAACACATTTGAAAACTCAAAGAGCTTCTATGCTAGAAAAAAGTTATTTACATTAATATTGGACTGACACGGGTGTAAATTGAGCAACATGCACAGTGAGCAATTCATGTAGCAGAATAAGCTGATTCCGACTTGCTTTTGGGATTAAGGCGTTGTTTGTACATGTTTGAAAACGGTGAGAAATATTTGATTGTTGTTTATTTTGCATTTTCTGAAATGTAAATTTTTCCTTATAGATCATATAGAGTTATGGTGGTTCTGTTCAGTGGCAGAGCCAAGAATTTTAACAAGGGGATTCAAAAATTTTGAACTTGCGACCTAAATTAAGTCGAGAGAATTCAAAAGTGTACATATATATGAAAATTATTTATTTTTTTCCTATTTGCGTAGTATAATTATTGATCGAAGGAGATCCAATTGAACCCCCTTCATTGGTTGTTGCTCTGCCACTCGTTATGTTTAAGTGTCTCTTCTCGGTATCCCTGGAGTAGTTATTGCTTCCAAGTTAATTCTTTTAAAAAAGATTGTTACATTCGATTCTCTTTGTGTTATGCTATACATAACACAATGCAAGTACCTTGTGAAGTTATGATAATATAAAGGAATACCTAACATTCTACAAGGAGATACCTGTCTAAATGAAGCTATAATTATTTTAGGCTGAAAGAATATTGCGAAGATGTAGTGTTTATGAGAGATGTCTAGAAGCTATTCTTGTACTAATAGTCTATGGTTTGTAATGGAGTTAAGTACAAATTACTGCAATGAGGTGTACTTTATCTGCTGGGTTACGGGCGGGCATTTGCAAGAGGCTTCTAATCTACCCTTGTATGATTCCTGTTGAAGCATGCCTCCAATAGAGATCACTTCTAGATGAAGCGAAACATTGTATTTTAATTTAACATATTATACGAGCTTCACCTATCATATCTTTGTTGACATGGACAAGTTCTTGCCTATCTCAAAAAATGTGTTAAAGGTTCTCTTCATGCCCCTCAACCCCTTGCCCAATATTAAGAAATCCTAGCTCTGCCGTAACTTATGGTTTAAGTTTTTATATTGGAGGAGTGATTTTATGAGGTGAATAATGAGTGTTCGTTGCTGCCTGGGGTCTGCTGAAGCTTCATACCACTTGGCAGCTTAGCATATTTTGAAGGGAAAGATTTAGGTTCCTGGAATTTCTCTTTCTTCTGTTACTTTGCCTGTTCTCTCCTTGCATAGCTCCTAAGTGTTACTCGCCATCTTGCTGCAGACGTTAGTATCAGCAAAATGTCCTTTTGACTTATTGCCTCTCCATATTTGTCTTTCAATGCCTTCACATGTTCCTCTATTCGTTTTTCTGCAATTCATCAACATACTGAAGTTTCCTTCCATGCATCTCTTTTCCTGAAGTCCATCTTTCTTATTTTCCAACTTGCCGTAGCTCTTTCCACTGCTCTATGTAGAACTCATACTATATTCAACAAGGTATAAAGAGAGGTCCATACGCTACCACATAATACGCTGAATGTAATCCGTATTCAAGTTCTCATTATCAAAAGAGTAATCTGCATGCAAAGCTTTAGACATAATCCATATCTTACAACTGGTTTTTCATGAATGAAATTGATTTGTGCTTGGGGGTCAAGAGAATGCCATAGCAAACTACACAGTCTTGCATCTACTTTAATCAATGTGGTTGATCAGGTGGTCAACATATCCTTGACTTGTGAACCATAACTGTACTGGAACTTCTGAAGAGACATGATTACTTCTGCCGTGCAAATTTAACAGCAGTAATTGTAGGATACGAGATTGACTAGAAAAGTATTTCTCACAATTTGATTTTTCTTTCCCTTTGCAGTAGAACATAGGAAAAATTGAAGTTACACAGATGGGATTAAAATCCTGTCTCTGGTACCATGCAGAGAAAAGAGAGAAGTTTTGGAAATATTTCAGCTTGATTGTTCCATCAAGCTAATAACAGTTTAAACATTGATGTACAATATCCTAAAATAGAAGGAATTTACAGAGTACATAATTACAAGCAAAGCATCTTCTTAATTGACCCTAACTGATAATGAATCTCCCTAATTGATATTGCGATATAACTACGATATTCTTAACATGTATGTTCACGTGCATTTAGATATTTCTCCTCAACTCTACTACCTGCATTTTGCTGTGGTTTTGCTTGATGCCATAGTGTCGTGTCTTTTGTATGTGTATTACTAGCTTCTCTGTGTATTCGTTTAAATTTTCTTTTTAGGGTGTTTTGCTGTTCTTGTTTTCTTTTTCTCTGAGCCGAGGGTCTATCGGAAACAGCCTCCCTGCCCTATCGGGTAGGGGTAAGGTCTGCGTACACATTACCCTCCCCAGACCCCACCTGGTGGGATTTTACTGGGTAGTTGTTGTTGTTGTTGATTTGGTGACTACATCCTAATTATCTAGAAGTTACATATCTTATCAGGTGATAATCAATTGTAGTGGATTTTTCCTTTACCGGGTCTTGTCAACAGGAATTGCGTCGAGTTTCTGCTGAGCGTATTTGGTATTGGAAGATTGAAAAATGTCTAGTGGGGAGGTTAAGAAAGTCTCACGTGAAGATATACAACTGGTAAGCATCGAGCTACAATCATAACATTGGCTTTCCCATTATTTTCTGTATGAATCATTTTAGGATGCCCGAATCAAATGGAAAGAGATAGAGCACACATTTTTCTTTGAGCATATAGAGTGATCACGCCCAACTATGCCTTATAAAAAGGACTAAGCGGTCGCTGCAAATATAATCCGGTTTACAAGTCCGGAGTCGAATCCCACAGAGAACTAAGGTTTAGCTACAGTTGTTCACTATCACCAAGAAGACAAGTTTGAACAATTCCTAACTTATAGATATTAAGATTCTTGTGTTTAACTACTTAACTAACAAATTAAAATAGTAAATTAAGAACTAACGATACTGAGGGTTAGAGAAAAGATTAAGGAGGTCTAGAGTTATGATTTCCCCTATTGTCGGAATCCTTCCCGCTATGTCTTCTATAATTTCGCCTAAGTATTCTCTACCGATCATGAGCACTCTTATTACCGTAAATCTCTCCCGAGTAATTACGACAATTTACTAGACGCACTCTCCCGAGCTACGCTAGCTGGCTTTTAATACAGCTCACTTCAGATTGCACCCAAGGCTTCGTTATCCCTAATCCCACCTTTAAACCCTCGGTTATTGATCCCTCATATACTCTGGGAGTGGTGTTGTTCAACAATTACCTAAATATGCACTCTCTCCCGAGTTATGCATACTAAATAGGCACAGCTAATTGAGAGCTCTTCAACCAACCACAATATAAACGTAGTTGAACAAATAGAGAAAAGCTATGGCTCAACTATATAAAAACATAACAAGAATTTATCCTACAAAAGGTTCTATCAGAACTCTAGATAACAAATTAGCTATTCATAATAGTATGTAAAACTACAATACTAAAAATCATAACCAACAATGAAAAATAGGAAGAGGAAGGAAAAACTCGTAGAAGAATTTTCCGCCTTGCTCCCAATGTGTTCTTGCCTCCTTAGGTCGAATCTATGTCCAAAATATGACCTCTCTTGTTCTTGGCCGACCTCCTTGGTTTAATATAGGGTTTAGGGCTTAAAATCCCGTGTTTTGCACATAAGTCCCTGAAATTTCCGCCTCCTGCCGCGGTTTTGCCGCGGTCGCGGTGAAACCGCGGCCAAACATGCCCTCTGATTCTTCAGTTGTCCGCGACCATCTTCTACCGCGGTGGAACCGCGGTTTTTCACACTGTTCCGTTTGGAATTTGGAAAAACGTAAAACATAAAAGTTGTAGCCCTTTGAGTTAGCTTTCCAACCATATATTGTGGAGCCCAAATGGAGTTCTGAGCAAAAAGTTATGTCTATTTTACTAGACAGTGCGCAATATGCCTCCTCAAGTCTTCGTTCGTACTTAATTATCAAATTTGACCCCCGAACACGATCCCGGCTTAATTCCTTGAGCTTTTACTCAGACTTCAAAGCTTCAAATCACTTAAATTCATTCCATAACATCTATATAGCTCGGAATCACACCTACAAGGCATAAAACACACAATTAGTGCAAAACACTAGCGATTAAAGCGCAAACTCAATTAAAGTGCAGTAAATTCGAGTGTAATAAGCGACTAAAATATGCAATTATAGCCTATCATCATAGAGCACGTACTTGATTGAGTTGTGTGAATAATTTGATAATCTTTATATATAATTTTTGATACTTACCACTCTCTAAGTTACTTCAAGGCAAAAGATACTTCACTCCCACAAGAATTGTTTCCTAACCCTGTCAAACAAGAATGTATATTTCAATTAAAGCAAATACCAGAATATGCAAGCAAGGCTGTTATTTGAAACAAGCAAGACTGTTGTTTGAAAATTATCTTCCTTTAATTTAGCCTGATTCCCAGTTTTGTCCATTTATTTTGTGTTACCTTTACTTGTGGTCATAGGTTAGGTGACAGATCATCACTGTTAGAGTCTATATTTAGAACCATAACATCTAGCTTATTTATCGGTCTCCAGTAGATATATGAGTCACAAATCATTAGGGAGGAAAAAGGAACTATGGAGTTCTCTTTCCTGTTTGAAGGGTTATATTCAGAGGCGGAACTAGGATTTGAAGTTTGTGGGTTCTAACTTGACACCGAATCCATAGCATGTTTTAGTTACTGGTTCGCAATTATATATTAATACAAATATAATAGATTTTCTAATACAAATAAAGGGTCTACGCAAAAGCTAGTGGGTTCGGCCGAACCCATAAAGAATACCCTACCTCCGCGCTGGTTAAATTAGATTATCATAGAGGAGAATACTGCAATATTCTTATGGACCTGTTTGCTATTTCACATGTTGTCCAAGTTCCATGGGGAATTATCATAAAGAACAGCATTACAATCCTCTGGTGGACCTTCTAGGAAATGGGCTTCTTGGGTCTGATATGGAAAGTATATTGTATCCTAGGTGTTGATGTAGTTGATTACATGCGAATCTGTCATAGGTTTCTAGTTCCGTGTTTTCTGTTTCTCAGTTCAGGACTTTCAGATAATGTTGCTACCATTCTTGTTCTATTTAGGGTTTCTCTGGCGATTTATAACCCCCCACCCCCCAAACCAACCCAAAAAAATGGTTTTCATGGCAATAATTAGAACCTTTAATTTTTGTTGGTGAGATGACTTTTGGCATCTTTTACTTCATTCTTACTAATAATGACTTGGAGTTCAAAATTAGTTCTTTTGTATTTTGAAATTGCTTGCATTGCACAAGCTTTACTCTCCTAACACTGACCTTCTTTGATTTCAGGTGCAAAATCTCATAGAAAGATGTTTACAGCTTTACATGAACCAGAAGGAAGTTGTTAACACCCTCTTACATCAGGCAAAGATTGAGCCTGATTTCACCGAACTTGGTGCATACTCTCTCTCTTACCATTCTGTTCTTTTTGCAGAGTAACATATTTATCTGTTCTCTCAAGTTCCATAAAAATTACTGAATTTGGAAGACAATATGACCACGAGGAAATAATTTAGAAAAATTGACCTCTTATGAGCATTATTATAGGAAGAAAATTGTTAGAAGATCATTTCCCTTTTTTATGGAAGGCGTTTCCTCCCTACTTATATTTCGGAGAAGTATTAGTTACCTGTCGAAAATCAAATATTTAAGCTTAATTCTGATAGAGATGAAAATATCTGAGATTATTTGTAGAATTTCTTTCAGACTCTGCTTGGCCTTTCTTATCTCAAGTATCTGGTTGTGATCTATGTGCTCCATGTGTGTCTACTGGAAGATAAATTTGACATCCTGATCTCTTTTCCAGTTTGGCAAAAGCTTGAAGAAGAAAACCAGGAGTTTTTCAGGGCTTATTATTTGAGGTTGATAGTGAAGGATCAAATTCAGAAATTCAATGACTTGCTTCAGAGACAGGTCGAGGCAATGCAGATGTATGCAACTGGATCCGTCCCCATTTCTAATGGATCTCAGATTCAACCAGGTAAGACATGAATATCATAGATCCCTATTGGTCTTCTTGGAAATAATTTTCTGCTATCATTCTTCTTTTCCATAGTGAAATTTGGCATAGATCCCCACCCTTTTCCAGTTTTCAGCTTCCTTGCTTTAATTTTTCATACAATTGCCCTATTACGATTCTGGGTTGGATAGTCAAAGGAAAGGTCTGAGGCTTTTGAAGTGGAAGATGAAATGTAAATCATATGGATAGTTGTGGGAAGGATTTTATCAGAAAAAGCATCCGAGAGGGATCTGTCTTTGGGCGCTGTGGTTGTGTTTTCAATATGAGACTGTGGGCACTTGTCAAAGTTGGTGATATGATAAAATTAGTTTCTGGATCTTCATATGTGAAATTGAGTAAAAGTTTGATAGAAATAGAGGGAGCAATAAATGAAATTTTGGCTTTCTCTACAGCATCATATTAGCAGTCTCAAAATCTTTCCTTGCAAAATCATTGGATACGTATCCCAATGTTTTCCATCTGGAAGTTAATGAAGTTGATAGATCCTTCAATCACCTGAATACATTATTGACAATCCCATCTTATTAGGACAACATTACTGATCTTTGGACTTACGGTTAACTGATAATGTACATTTCTAGGCTTTTACAGTTTTAGTTCTTATATTCATAAGTACTTTAACTTGATGCCCTTGGGTTTGTTTCCAAATTTAAAAACTGTTGAATGATAAAGGAATGAGACATTTTTAGGAATGTTCAGCTTGATTATTCCCTCAAGATATTGGGTCTTAAGTAAGATATTGGGTCCTAAGTAACATTTACTTGGACCAAAATGTGAAAAGATATTACGGGCATAAATCTTCTTAATTGATACATACTATTTTCATATCTAGCCCGGATGGTTTTGGTTCGGTAGTTAGGACACAACAGGGTATGTATGGATAGGTTCTCCACGAGTTCGAACTCTACCATCGACAAAAAGCCTAGTATTTAAGAGGGACCATGGTAGAGGGATGGACCCATACTCCCCAAGTTTCAACCTGCAAGCCAACTGAGATTGCGCGAACTAACTCATAAGAGATTACTTGGTTATTAAAAAAAAAAGAAACTAATAAAAACTTTTAACTAATATATACTTAAAAATATTTCAAATGAGCCCCTCAAGATGCAGTTTATATATCATTCACTCCTTGTCGCTGGTGTGATTAATTTTGGAGCCTCGAAGTGATTTATAAGGTTATCCAGCAGTTGGTCATTTGAAGCGATGAAGCTGTGGCAATACATACTGGCTTGATCATAAAATGGCAATCTACTGCTATCTGCTTCTTTTGTGAAACACGAAAAGTGAAGCAATACTTTGTGCTGCTTATTTGTTAAAAGTCAGTTTTAGTAGTTCACCACTTTGACATTCCAAATGTAGAAACATCTGGTCTAACCATTTAAGCTCACATGTGGCTAAAGTCATGAGTAAATATTCTGTTTCCGCGCTTTTTCTGCTACAGCATCTTGCTCCCCCTCCAATGGAGAAAAAATGGAAAGAAAAAAATAAGAAAAGAGAACCCCCATCACCTGTAATGGTGTATTTGGTATTAATCATGTATATTGGGTAATTTTCTGCATTTGATTGACTAGCATTATACTAAATCGAAAGACAGATTTTTTGATGAACATTATAAAGCAGGTTGTGCTGTTAGTTACAATAAATTCACTTGTGATAACTCTTGTTGGACATATGGCTAAGTGCAAAGGTAGGGAATAGCCTATCATCAAGCTCCACACTTTTATTATGGATTGTAAAGAAAGCCGTCTACCTGATTAGGAAGTGTATATGGAAAATTTTTCTTTTATCTTATTGTTTTATGAAGAATAGTTCTATCAGGGATTGTTAATCTCTTCTGAAGTTTGAAGGACATCTAATGAGAGTTCAAATGGTGCTTGGTTGAGAACATCATGTTTACTGCTCTTGTTTCCGGAAGACAAACTCCAGTCTTGGATAAACGAACTATCCACTTCTGTTTTCCCTTTGGATTGTTTGCTTTAGTCTCATGTCAAACGTGAGAGAAGTATGGTATTTGTATTATTTTAGCTTTCCCTTTTTATGTTTGTCCGGATTCAGCGTGGATTGTAGCAACGCGAAATTGAACACGTCCTATACATTTGTATACCTGTTTTATTGTTTAACGTTGCGTAGTTTCATCCAATAAAATCCTGTACTGTAAGGAAAGTAATTATGTGCTATCACATATTGACAGTGCCACAGAACCCAACATGGCAAGCAACAGAGCATGCTGGGCAAAATGTAAAGCTTGAGAACATGCACCAGACTATTAATGGCAATTCACCTCATTTATACACAAACGGTGCATCCCCAGTCCAATCATATGTGCAAGCTGCTATCGATGTTTCTGCTCATGCAAGAAGAATTGATGTATCACCAAGCATGCTATTGTCTCAAAGCTCAAACCTGGGAATGATGCAAGGACCGAATGATGGGATGATCAAATCAGCTGGTTATTCAGGCGACTCACGCTTCCTATATGGTAGTGAGAGCAATGTCCTGGAGGCTCGTCCTGGAATTGGGGATCCATCTGTTCCACCATTCAGCAATGTAGGGTCAAATTCACAAGCTCTGAATGGAAACGGCTTGGGTGCTGATACTTCTTCCTTTGGTTTCTTGGGACAGATTCCTCGAAACTTCAGTTTGTCGGACTTAACAGCTGATTTTAGTAACAGTTCTGGTTTGTGCCTGTCTTCTCTTCTGGATTAATATCTTGCTCACTTTTACATTGTTTATATGTTTTGACTTTCTGTTCTATACAGATATTCTAGAGGGCTACTCTGGATCAGCATTCCTTGCAACAGATACTAACAATTATTTGGACCCTCAGGGTAGGGCAGAACATCAAGGTTAGTTGTGTGGCATGTAACATTGAATTCTTCAGCTTAGTGTACCAGTACTTATATCTGTTCCTATTTTTTGGCAGACATTAACGGGTTGGATATTATATCAGAAGGCTTGAGTTATGAAGATTTTTCTAGTGATTGAATGACCATTCAGATTACCATCTTGCACATTTACCCCGACTATGTAACCTTATCAGGTTTAGGATATAATTTATTCGAATATTCTAGCTTAACATCCTTAGCAAAACTAGTTGTGGTTTTGACTGTTTTCTTTTTCTCTATGTTAATAAATTGGTTTAGCACCTAGGACTATGTTTTTACTTTTTGGGTATGGCTACAGAATTACTTTTTGGGTATGGCTTCATTCTGTAGGTCCAATTGCTTGTAGATAAAGTTTTGAAGTGCTGCGACGTCTTTTGGAGTATTGATTCCTGTGGTTCTTGGACAAGTAAGAAATGATATAAGCAAATATGTTCTTGAAAGTTTTATGCCCTCCAATTTGTCTTCCAGTAAAAGGAGGTTTGGTTTGTCTTAGGAATAAAGCGTTATATGGTGGCAATTTCTAATTTATTCATCTAGGATATGAGATTGTATGGTTTTTATCGTGTGAGATTATTCAGCAAGAAATTTCTTGTAAATTGAGATTTTTGTTTTAAAAAATTGACCTTCCAACTGATATGCTCTTTCTTCAACATTAGGCTCTCTGCGTCAATGAGAATGTTGTTGAGATACCGTAGTCAGTGAGCAATTGTAAGCAGCATTTCATCACTAATTTCAACTAATCAAGACTCACTTTTGGTTGAGAGATATAAACCAATGCTGTTGTATTGTTTCAACTAATCTTAGTAGTTTGTCACCTGGAGTTGGCAACTACTTTATTGTCAGTTACAGAGCTATTACTACTGTTGGGAGGAAACAAGCAATACCAAATTGCAGGACTAGACAAATAGCGGAAACAATCCAAGCCTAAATCTTCCCAATTTACTTGAACCAAGAGAAGACAATAAAATTGGCACAAATGGTGATACGGGCAGCAACTATACTATACACAAACGAAAAATAACAAGGCAAAAGTAATCAGGACACGAGACAACAAATTTACGTGGAAAACCCTTTCAACGTGAAGAGAATCACGGTTAGCCCACAAAAACTCTGCTAAATCAATCAACAAGAGTACATATTGTTCTCAAAGTGGCTACAAATAAAGTGCCAAACAACGAGCAACAACACAAATAAGATAGACCAAACTAGAGACGAGAAGGAGAGAAATCACCCGAAACAGGGCTACTGTTCACGTCCAGTTTTGGGAAGTTCCAGATAGCAAAATCCAATCTGCACCGTTCAAATCAAAGAACAGGATTGTAACGACCCGGCCGGTCGTTTTGAGAATTAACGCCCCGATCCCCTATTAACTGCTCTCCTCGTGTCTTTTTTTGCTATTGTGATTTGTCGGGATGGTTCATCTTGAGTTTCGGAGTGTTTTGGGACACTTAGTCCCTAAAGGAGAGTTTAAGTCTTAGAATTTGGACCGTAGTCGGAGCAGTGTGAAGACGGCTTCGGAATGGAATTCCATCAATTCCGTTAGCTCCGTTGGGTGATTTTGGGCTTAGGAGCGTGTCCAGATTGTGTTTTGGATGTCTGTAGCTTATTTAGGCTTGAAATGGCGAAAGTTGAATTTTTGGAGTTTCGGGCCGATAGTGGAATTTTTGATATCGGGGTCGGAATCCGATTCCGGAAGCTGGAATAAGTCCGTAGTGGTGAATATGACTTGTGTGCAAAATTTGTGGTCAATCGGACATGGTTTGGTTGGTTTCGGCATCAGTTGTAGATTTTTGGAAATTCAAGTTCATTAGGTTTGGATTGGAGGGTGATTCAGGGTTTTAGCGTTGTTTGATGTGATTTGAGGGCTCGACTAAGTTCGTATGATGTTTTAGGATTGGTTGGTATATTTGGTTGAGGTCCCGGGGGCCTCGGGTGAGTTTCGGATGCTTAACGGATTTGATTTGGACTTAGGCATTTTCTGAAGTTTGCTAAACCTAATAGAATTGCACCTGCGGATGTAGGACTGCAGAAGCGAAAATGGATCAAGGCAACGGGAACCGCAGGTGCGGCTGGGGGACCGCAGATGCGGCCCAGTGACCGCAGATACGGCCCCGGCCCGGATAAGTGACCTTCGCACCTGCGATGATTTTTCCGCAGGTGCGGGACCGTAGATGCGACCCCATGATCGCAGATGCAGAAATCGTTGGCAGAAAAGAGGATTTTGAGGGTTTGAAATTTCATAACTCAAATTTGATTTGGAGCTCGGTAGGAGGCGATTCCTCGAGGGTTTTTGAAGGAGAACTTTTGGGTAACGAATTCTAACTCTAATTTGGTCCTAATACATTAATCTATTGTTGTTTTCCTTATCTAAGTAAGGAATTTGGGAGTGGAAGTTTGGAAATGGGGGAAAAAGTTCCCCAATTAAAAATCTGAGTTTTGAATATGAATTTGACGTCGGATTGGGATGATTTTTGTACGAGTGAACTCGTGAGTGAATGTGTGTTCATAATTTGTGATTTTTACTCGCTTCCGAGACGTGGGCCCGGGGAGGATTTTTGGGCGTTTTTTTATTTTCTTGCCTTAGCTTTGAATTCATTAGTTAAATGAGTTGCTTGTAGCTATATTTATGGAATGAGTTGTGTATTTATTTTGGGACTACGGAACGGTATTTCGGGATACCCCCTATATGTTTATGTTTGGGACTACGGGATGGTATCCCGGGATATCCCCCTGTACTGGATATTTACTTTGGGGCTACGGAACGGTATTCCGGGAGATCCCCCTGCACATTTACGATTTGGACTACAGGACGATATCCTGGGAGATCCTCTGTATATTTACGTTTGGGACTACGGGACGGTATCTCGGGAGATACCCTGTTGCTATATCTGTGTACTGAATTATATCTTCTTGTAATTTCATTTTTCATTGACTGTTAGCATTTTTAACTCTACTGCGATATTTCATACTGTTTTATCTTATTATATGTATAAACTAGTAGGGCCCTGACTTGATCTCGTCACTACTCGACCGAGGTTAGGCTTGACACTTACTGGGTACCGCTGTGGTGTACTCATGCCCTTTCCTGTACATGTTTTTCGTGTGCAGATCCAGGTACTTCTTCTCAGCCATACTTCCAGTGAGGCGGGGCGATCTTAGAGACTTCGAGGTATATTTGCCGCATCCGCAGACCCAGAAGTCTCTCTCTATTCCTCCTTCAGTTATAGACTTCCTATATTTTTCTTCGTTGTTAGATTTCTGGAGTTAGAAACACTATGTACTTCTGTAGCTTGTGATTAATGAGATTCCGGGTTTTGGGAGTGCTTATGTTAAGATCGAGAGTGTTTTTATTATATATGCCGAGTGGCATTTTAAACTCCTTTATTATATTTACCTGTTAATTGTTAGTTTTCGTATTTTTGTTTCATTTCCGCAAATTGTTAGGCTTACCTAGTCGTAGAGATTAGGTGCCGTCACGACAGTTCACGGAGGGAGAACTTGGGTCGTGACAAGTTGGTATCAGAGCTCTAGGTTCATACGTGTCATGGATCACAAGCCAGTTTATTAGAGTCTCGCGGATCGGTATGGAGACGTCTGTACTTATCTTCGAGAGGCTATGGAACTGTTAGGAAAATTCTACTTCATTTGATTCCTTGTCGTGCGAGATTATTGACTTCGAAATTCTAAATTTCTGTCTTCTATTCTCTCACAGATGGTGAGGACACGTGCTACCGGAGATGACCAGGCACCCGCGCCCCCTGCTAGAGCCGCCAGAGGCCGGGCCGGGGTAGAGGGCGAGGACGCGCACGTGGTGCATCTAGAGCACCCGCGCGAGCTGCTACAGAGGAGCCACCAACACCTCTAGCCGGAGCCCAGGCGCCTGATACGCCTACTACTACTACTACTCCAGATCTCCAGGAGACCCTTGCACAGTTCATGAGCATGTACAACACTTTTGCTCAGGCAAGGTTGATTCCCCTTGCTACAGCCACATCTCAGGCCGGGGGAGAAGCACAGACTCCCGCCGCCCGCACTCCAGAGCAGTGGGTTCAGGTTGATCAAATCTCAGAGGTTATACCGGTACCGCCTGTAGCCCCACCTCAGCCCGAGGGTAGGGCAACAGTTTCAGAGGAGGAGCAGCGGAGGCTTGAGAGGTACAAGAAGTACGACCCTCCTACTGAATCAGTGGTTTAGCATCAGAGGATGCTCAGGGATTTCTAGAGGAGTGCCACCGTATCCTTCGCACTATGGGTATAGCAGAGTCGAGTGGGGTTTATTTCACTGCCTTCTAGCTTCGAGGGGCAACCTATCAGTGGTGGCGTACTTTTGAGTTGGATAGTCCGGCTGAGGCAGTTTCCCTTACATGGACCCAGTTTTCGGATATGTTTTTGAGGTAGTATGTCCCTCAGAGCCTCAGGGACGCATGGCGCGCAGAGTTTGAGCATTTGCGCCAGGGTACTATGACTGTTTCGGAGTATGCTATCCGTTTCAGTGACTTGGCTAGACATGCACCGACCTTGGTTTCTACGGTTCGTGAGAGAGTTCGCCGGTTTATTGAAGGGCTCATTCCTAGCATCTGGTCTAGCATGGCTGAGAGTTAGAGATGGATATCGCCTATCAGCAGGTGGTGAGTATTGCTAGGAGAGTAGAGGGCATGCTTGCTCGGGATAGGGAGGAGAGAGAGGCTAAGAGGTCTCGAGAGTCGGGACCATTATTCTGGTGCCCGTGCCCCAACTGCAGTTCGTCATGGTAGGGGTTATGTGAGTCGCCCCATTCATTCATATCTTCCAGCAGCCAGTGGTATTCCAGCTCCTCCTTGACCTCAGGAGCCTTATTATGCACCTCCAGTATCTAGTGCGCCTCCTGCACGGGGTGCTTTCAGTGGTCAGTCCAACAGACCTGACCCGAGACAGTCACAGCTGCCACGCCCTCCCAGAGCTTGTTTTGAGTGTTGATAAGTTAGGATTTTAATGTGTTTTATACCCCTACTTGCCTACGCTTTGGTTATAAATTGATACAAAATAGTCCCAAAATGCTCACAAGTTGTACTTGATTGCAGGTTTGATCGACAAAGCGACGAAAGTCAATTATCGGCTCAGAAAGGAGTGAAACCTGCTCAAGTGTCAAAGATCAAGGAAGTTGAGGAAAAGAGGCCCTAGTGCGGACCGCGCAACTGTGACCGCGGCCGCACTAGGAGGTTCAGAGAATGGCAGAGTTGAAGGGAAGGCTGCGCGGCCGCGGTTGTTTTCACGCGGTCCGTGGTCAGGCTGTGCGGCCGCGCTACACTTTTATGCGGTCCGCAGAGCAGAGATTCAGAAAGCCAAATAATTGACCACTTCCAAGCAAAGCGGCCCGCGTCCACTTCTGTGCGGCCGCGCTATCTTCCACCGCGGCCGCGCTACATTTTTACGCGGTCCGCGGTCCTCAACTTCAGAGAAGCAGAAGCCAAGAGTTCAAGAGCCAGTGCGGCCGCGGTCATGTTTGCGCGGTCCACGCTTACCCCGCAGGGGTATTTTTGTCCAATTTTTCCAGCCCACTATAAATAGGACCATTTTCCATTTTTAGGTTAAGTTTTATTTTCCTGAAGCTGCTGAGCTCGTGAGACCGAATAGTTTAGCCATTTTTGGCACTTTTACTCTTTAATATTGTATTTTCTTCCTAGCAATTAATTGATATGCTTACTTCTTCATCTATTTCTTTAATTTTTGCATCTAGCATGAGTAGCTAAACTCACTAGCTAGGGTTGTGGCTCAACCCTAGTGTGGGTAATTGATGGTATTGCCATCTAAGGTTAGGATGATATTGGGTGTTTGTTATCTGGGTTGATTTTAGGTTTTAATTAAGGATTGGTTGTTGCAAACACCGATTCTAGCTTTGTGGGTTTAACTCTTCTTGAGAAAGAGAGTCCATGACCCCAAAATTGACCCAACAAGGAATTGGGATGGACCCATGAGAAATGGTAGTCCCAATTAACGGGTTAAATCTCGAGAGAGTAATAACCCTACTTGAACCCTAGTTGCCTGGTCTAATTGGCCTGCCCAATTGGTCTCGAGAGAGTCAATTGGGCAAAAATCACTCTCTCTACCGAGAGGTGTGAGAGTGGGTACAATTGTGCAACGGTTATAGAATAAGCCCCAAATATGTCAATCTATCCTTAGTAGCATCTACCCGTTAATTAGCCACCTAGGCAATGCCACGACACTAGTGTCTTTCTCTATATTAATTACAACTTAGCAATATTCCCGTAGCATAATTTAGTTTCAATCATTAGCTTTATAAAGGTAGATATAAAAAACAAAACCAAAGATGTTTGAAGTGACATTAGAAGCACAACAGCAATTCTAGACTAAGCAGACATTACAACTCCACTACTAGCTCCCTGTGGAAATTCGATCCCGAACCACTATTCGGGTAAAAGCTGTTGCGACCTGCTCTTCCTACCTTAGTGTAGTGTTGAATCGGCAGCGATCAACTTCTTGGCGCCGTTGCCGGGGATCTTACGGTGTTGACTATCTGTTTAGCTCGTTTTGTGTTTTGCTTCTCTTTCCTTCTTGTTTACTAATTTTGTTTGTGTCGATCATTCAGGTACTATGGCTCTCAATGCAAACGACCCTCTTGTCAACGTGAATGCGGGGGAGGAGGTAGATGATCTTGAGCCCGAAGAGGTTCAACCACCTCAAGTTCCACGTAGAGGCCGTCAGGCCAACGCAAATGACAACAATCCTATTCCAGACCCTCCTCCGCCACCGCCAAGAGCAGTCCCAAGAGTTCTTCCAAATCAAGGGTACGCGAGTGCCATTGTTCCTCCCCGAATCCAGGCGGGGAACTTTCAAATCACAAATGTTATGTTGTCCTTGCTCGATCAAAGAGGGTATTTTACGGGCGCCTCCGATCAAAATGCATACAAGCACTTGAAGGGGTTCGTAGATACATGCTGGGGCAGCAAACAAACAAACGTGTCAGAGGATGCTTTGAGATTGAGGCTTTTCCCGTTTTCTCTTCGGGGTAAAGCGTTGGACTGGTTAGAAAGGCTTCCAAATCATTCTATCCACACATGGGATGAATTGGCGGACAAATTTATTGCCAAGTTCTTTTCTCCAAGTCATATGGCGGCTCTTCGGGCTGAGATTCTAGCTTTCAAACAAATGCCAATGGAACCTTTGCACGAGATATGGGAATGATATAGAACAATGGTGAAGGAGTGCCCTAATAACGACATGACCGAGGCGATGATACAACAAACCTTTTATCGGGGCATCAACACCACGAACCAGTGCATTGTGAACCAATTGGCCGGAGGGAACTTTATGAAACTTTCTTACCAAGAGGCATGTGATGTACTTGATGAAATGGCCGACACCTCTTCGGCATGGCAAAGACGAGCGAATGTGCCCCAAGGTGACCCCACGGTCATCCATTTGCACAAGGAATTGAACGATCATGGCCAAGCTATTGCCGAGCTTACAACAACTATGAATCAATTAGCGAAGGCGCAATTGCAACAAGTCCAAAACCCGCGCCAAGTCAATGCAATGGAGAGTGTCTCTATGTTGAAAAGGAGGCAAAGAGGGCAACAACAACCTCAAGGTAATGGTGAGCAATTTGACAACAACAATGAGGGTGGTGGTTATTCGAATGAGTGTTATGATGATCAAAGTGAGGAATGTCAATATGTCAATAACTACCAAGGAAATAGAGGAAATCAAGGGAATCAACAATGGCGTCCCCAAAGCAATTGGGGCAATCAACAAGGCGGCGGTAATTGGAATAACAATAACCAACAACAAGGCGGTAACAATTGGAACAACAACAATCAGAACAACAATTGGGGTAATCAAGGTAACAATCAAGGCAATTGGAACGGGAACAACAATAATTGGAGCAACAACAATAACAATCAAGGAGGGTGGAATAATGGTGGTAGGGGGCAAGGCTTTCAAAGGCCCCCCATGTTCCAACAACCAAACAATCCACCCCTCTTTCAATCCCAAGGGTCTAGTTCTTCCGGAAGTGATATGGGGCGGATAGAGATGATGTTCGAGCAGATGATGAAAAAGAACCAAGACTCGGATGCACAATTGGCTTCACATAACACATCTATCTGGAACCTAGAAGTGCAAACAGGACAAATTTCTCAAGCGTTGAATACCCAACCTAAGGGAGCACTACCAAGTGATACGGTAGTGAACCCAAAGGGAGGTAACAATCATGTAATGGCAGTCACAACGAGAAGCGGAAGAGGTGGTGATATGCAAGCCTCAAATGAAAATCGAGTGGTGAATGATGATGTTGAGCTCCAAGGAGATGTGGATCCTTTGATTGTTGAAGATGTGGTTGAGACAAATGTGAACAAGGAAGTGAGAATAGATATTGATGAGGCCGAGGTGGAAACCCAAGAGGCCGTGAACCCGTCTAGGGAGCACATAATTGATATTCCGGAGCCGGTGGTGCCAAAAGCCAAGGCACCCTTGCCTAGACCACCTCCACCGTATCCTCAGCGGTTAGCAAAGCAAAAGAGTGACAATCAGTTCAAAAAATTCATAGATATGATGAAAAGCCTTACAATCAATGTGCCTTTGGTGGAGGCACTTGAACAAATGCCGGGCTATGCAAAGTTCATGAAGGATTTGGTCACAAAGAAGCGTTCCATGGATTGTGAAACAATAAAGATGACGCACCAAGTTACTGCGATAGTGCATTCTATGGCCCCGAAACTTGAAGACCCTGGAGCTTTTACTATTCCTTGCACTATCGGGAGTGCGGAGTTTGCTAAGGCCCTTTGTGACTTGGGGGCTAGCATTAATTTGATGCCTTATTCAGTCTTCAAGACTTTGGGAATTGGGCAACCTAGGCCAACCTCGATGAGACTTCAAATGGCGGACCGGTCGATGAAGCGGCCTTTGGGTATAATTGACGACGTTCTTGTCCGGGTGGACAAATTCATATTGCCGGCCGACTTTGTCATATTGGATTGTGAAGTGGATTTTGAAGTGCCGATTATTCTCGGGAGACCTTTCCTAGCTACGGGGAAGGCTTTGGTTGATGTTGAGGCAGGTGAGTTGACATTCCGAATGGGAGATGAGAAGGTGGTATTTCATGTTTGCAAATCAATGAGGCAATCCAATAGCACGGAAGTGTGTTCACTTGTGGACATTGTCACATCTGTGATAGTGGATGACACAAGTTCCATGATGAATGTTGAAGATCCTCTTGAGGCCGTACTTCTTGGCATGGATGTGGAAGATGATGCTAGCAGAGTGGAGTGTGTGAATGCATTGCATGGTATGGGTTCATATTCATATGAGCCTAGGAAGTTATCTTTGGATCTTGAAAACCGCAAAACTCCACCAACTAAGCCATCCATTGAGGATCCACCGGTGTTGGAGTTGAAGCCACTTCCTCCACACCTCAAGTATGAATTTTTGGGCTCTAATTCAACTCTTCCAGTTATTCTTTCTTCTTGCCTTACTAACTTGCAGGTTGAGGCCACTTTGGAGGTACTTCAAAGGCGAAAAAGGGCAATAGGATGGACTCTAGCGGACATTAGGGGAATAAGCCCCGCATTTTGTATGCATAAGATCATTTTGGAGGAGGATGCAAAGGCCGTCCCTTGAACATCAAAGAAGACTCAACGAGGCGATGCAAGAAGTGGTAAAGAAAGAGGTTATCAAGTGGCTTGATGCCGGAGTGGTTTATCCAATATCTTACAGTTCGTGGACTTCTCCGGTCCAATGTGTGCCAAAGAAAGGAAGGATGACGGTGGTGCCCAATGACAACAATGAGCTTATTCCCACTCGAACCATTACCGGGTGGAGAGTTTGCATGGACTACCGAAAACTCAACAAGGTGACCCGCAAGGATCATTTTCCTTTGCCATTCATCGACCAAATGCTTGATCGTCTTGCGGGGAGAGCATTCTATTGTTTCTTGGGTGGGTACTCGGGCAAAAATCAAATTTTAATTGCCCCGGAGGACCAAGAGAAGACTACTTTTACATGCCCCTATGGTACCTTTGCTTTCTCCTGGATGCCATTCGGATTGTGTAATGCTCCGGCGACCTTCCAACGTTGCATGATGGCTATTTTCACCGATATGGTGGAAGACATATTGGAGGTCTTTATGGATGACTTTAGTGTGGTTGGTGACTCTTTTGATGTATGCTTGGTGAATTTGGATAGAGTCTTGGCTCGTTGTGAAGAAACGAACCTTGTTCTCAATTGGTTGAAGAAGGTATAGTGTTGGGCCACAAGATTTCAAAACATGGGATTGAGGTAGATAAGGCGAAAATTGAGGTGATTTCAAGGCTCCCTCCCCCTACTTCTGTCAAAGGGGTGAGGAATTTTCTTGGGCATGCCGGTTTCTACCGGCGGTTTATAAAAGACTTCTCGAAGGTTGTGAATCCACTGTACAAGCTACTAGAGAAAGATGCCAAGTTTGTCTTTGATGAAAAGTGTATGGAGGCCTTTGAACTCTTAAAGCACAAGTTGACCACTACCCCTATCATAACCGCAACTAATTGGAGTATTCCTTTTGAATTAATGTGTGAAGCCAGTGATGTTGCAGTGGGTGGCGGTGTTGGGTCAACGGGTTAACAAAATGTTCCATCCCGTGTATTATGCAAGTAAGACTATGAATGAAGCTCAACGGAACTACACGGTGACGAAGAAGGAGTTATTGGCCATTGTTTTTGCCATGGAGAAATTTTGGCCCTATCTTATGGGGGCCAAGGTGATTGTGCACACGGACCATGCTGCCCTTAGGTATTTAATGACCAAAAAGGATTCCAAAGCAAGACTTATGAGATGGGTGTTACTTCTTCAAGAATTTGACTTAGAATAGTGGACCGAAAGGGAAGTGAGAATCAGGTTGCAGACCATTTGTCCCGGTTGGAGGAAGAAGGGAGGCCATGTGACGGTCTTGAGATAAATGATGTATTCCCCGACGAGCAACTTCTTTCTGTGTCAATGTGTGACATGCCATGGTTCGCGGACATCGCCAACTTCATTGTTACTGAAATTACCCCGTGTGAGCTCTCTTCCAACCAAAAGAAGAAACTCAAACGGGATAGTTTGGATTTTTATTGGGATGATCCGTACTTGTTTAAAATTTGCACGGATGGTGTGATTAGAAGATGTGTCCCAGAAGATGAACAATTGAGCATATTAGAGGCTTGTCACTCCTCCCCCTATGGTGTCCATCATGGAGGGGTGAGGACGACTTCAAAGATTTTGAGTTGCGGTTTCTGTTGGCCGACTTTGTTCAAAGATGCTAGTGACTTGGTAAAGAGATGTGATGCATGCCAAAGAGCCGGCGGGATTTCTAAAAGGGATGAGATGCCTCTCAATACGATTCTCGAGGTGGATATTTTTTATGTTTGGGGCATCGATTTCATGGGTCCTTTCGTGAGCTCTTGTGGGAACACTTATATTCTCGTGGCGGTGGACTATGTCTCAAAGTGGGTGGAAGCTGTGGCTTTACCCAACAATGAAGCCCGAAGTGTTGTGGCATTCTTGAAAAAGTGTATTTTCACAAGCTCGTGCTATCATTAGTGATGGGGGGTCTCACTTTTGCAACAAGGCTTTTGATTCATTGCTTGCCAAGTATGACGTAAATCACAAGGTGACCACCCCGTATCATCCCCAAGCTAGTGGTCAAGTGGAAGTTTCCAACCGAGAAATAAAGAGTATCTTGTTCAAGACGGTAAATGCTAATAGGACCGATTGGTCGAAAAAGTTGGATGACGCTTTATGGGCTTACCGGACGGCTTACAATACCCCAATTGGTATGTCCCCGTACCGGTTGGTGTTTGGGAAAGCTTGCCATCTTCCGGTGGAATTGGAGCACAAAGCTATGTGGGCCTTGAGAAAGTTGAACTTGGAATGGGATGTTGCGGCGAACCTCCGTGTTGAGCAACTTAATGAGCTTGATGAGTTTAGATTTCATGCCTACTCCAGCTCGTCCTTGTATAAGGATAAGATGAAGTATCTTCATGACAAATATGCTCGGGGGAAGGAATTTAAGGTTGGTGATATGGTTCTTCTTTTCAACTCCCGGTTGAGGTTATTTCCGGGAAAGCTCAAGTCAAAGTGGAGTGGGCCATTTGAAGTTGTATGTGTGACTCTGTTTGGTGCTCTTGATCTCAAGAACAAGAATGGTGAAGTTTTCCGGGTCAATAGGCATCGTGTCAAGCACTATTTGGGGAAGTTTGATGGCAGCCACGTGGTGGCACTCATTCATTTGAAGTGATGTGATGGTAACATGCGTCGTGCCGCGATATTAAATCAGGCGATTCTTGGGAGGCAACCAATGTCTTTTTCTTTCTCTTTAATTTTCTTTGTAGTTTAGGATTTTTGAGCTAATTTTTTGTGAGATGTTGCAGGGATTGTGTTGAAGCAGTGCAAAACAAAGCAAAAAACACTGGTAGTCTCTGAAGTTGCCAGTGCGGACCGCGGTGCATTTTTTTTGCGCGGTCCGCACTGGCATGATTAAAAAATGCATGCTCTATGAAGTTTTCCACCGCGGCCGCGGTCAAATTTGTGCGGTCCACGGTGGACCTTCGCGTCCGCGGTGTACTTTAATGCGGCCGCGTGAGGTTGCCTTCTGAAACTTCACATTTTGAAACCCAGTGCGGACCGCGGTCATTTTTGTGCGGCCGCACTGGTAGGTGAGTATGGGGCCCCCCAGTTTTTCTATAAATAGGTCCCTAAGGCTTCATTTTACCCTTTTCGCACTTTGAACACTCAGAGCTATAGAACACTATTCATCTCCTTCTAAGACTACTTTTCTGACTTCTTGGACTATTTGCACTCAATCCTCATAAACTTGGTAACATTTCATACACTTGTGATTAATTAAATTTCTTGTTTTCATTTTTTTTTATATAGCTTGTTCAGTAGTTTAACTTCTTCTTTTTATTTAACTATTAGACTATGTTGCTTTAAAACTAGGGTAATGCACCAAATCTTGCTTGATTAAGGGGTGAACTAAGTATGGACAAAGTAGGTGTAATAACTTGTACAAGAATGGCAAAATATGCACCCCTAACTTAGTACCCGGAAACCCTAGCTCAGCGCGGTCCGCGATCATTTTTGCGCGACCGCGCTGCCCTAACGCGGTCCGCGTTACAATTTTGGGCTGACCGCAGTGCTTTTGTGATTGAAAGGTAATAGTCTCCAGCGCGGCCGCATTCATGTTTGTGCGGTCCGCGCTGGACCACCGCGGCCGCGTTGCTTTTTTGTGCGGACCGCGGTGGGAGATTCAGAGAGGGTGTATTTTGGGTCTTTTCCCAACGCGGACCACGTTACAATTTTGTGCGGTCCGCGGTGCCTCTAACGCGGTCGCTGTCAAGTTTGTGTGGTCCGCATTGCTAGGTTCTGCAATCTGTTTCTGCTGCTGTGTACTGATATTGTCTATGTAATCTATTTTTGATTCACTTGTTTCACTGCATGTGCTTAAACTAACAATGTTAGATGCTTATTTTTGCAGACAATGGTTAAACAAAGGGGAGCTAAACAGTCACAACAACCCGGGAGAGGTGGTTCCTCCCGAGGGGGCAAAGGAAAGCGAATTGCAAAACTCACTCCCCAGGCTCGGGAGAACATTAAAAAGACCCGCAAATTGATAAAGGCTGCTCATAGGGCTGCTTCACATTCGTCGGGGAGTGAGTATGTGCCCTCCAAAGATATCTCCTCCGATACAGTCCCAACCCATGTAACTGACCCCCTCCACCTAGCTGACACCCCTTCCCCACCATCACCCACTTCCAAATGACCAGTAACTGTAGTCTCGGATTCTTCTGACGAGTCCGCAGCTGGTAGTGAGCAATACTCCACCTCCCCCACAGCTTCACTATCTGGGGAGAGTGCAGGTCCAGATGAGGGAGGTGAACCTCAGGTTGGGGGGATTGAGAGATCTAGGAAGCCGGAAGTCTAGGAGGATCGATTTGTCAGTCAAGTGGCCTTTCATAAGTTTAGGGAATGGTGGCCGTTGATAAAGTTGATACCGGAGAGAACTTTTATTGACTCCGACCTTTTACCCCACAACCCGGACGTGCAGAGGCAATTTAGAACAAGATGGGGTTGGGAATTCTTCATAGAGCAGTGCATAGATGCTAACGAGCACATGGTGAGGGAGTTCTACTCCAATGTGGCTCATATAGTGAAGGATACCAAGGTGACCAAAGTGCATGATAAAACAGTGTTGTTTGATGGGAGATAGTTAAATGAGTATTTGGGGTTCCGGGATGAAGACGAGTCCCTTTGTTTGGCAAAGTTGGCAATGGGAGAGGAAGTCCGCCCGTGGTTGGCCCAGTACTTGGCAATCCCAGGTACTGTGCCAGAGTGGTTGCAAGCTGGAAAGAAGATATTCAGGAAGACATTCAGTTTTGAGGCTCGAGGGTGGTTGACCTTTGTATGCAGTCGGCTTGACCCTTCTACTCATGACTAGACGATTCCACTTACCCGAGCAGTTCTGGTTGCATCTATTATGGCTGGGTACCCGATCAACGTGGGCAATGTGATGTCCCGTGTGATTTCTGCGGTGGGGCAAGAGCATGACAGGAATTATCCTTTTCCAAACACCCTATCAATGTATTTCCGGGATCTGGAGGTGGAGAAGAGGAGATATGATGTCAAGACCAAGCCTGTGGCTCCTTACTCTTGGTACAGTATGCAGGGTCCGGACAACCCTAAATCCAAGAACTACAAGCCACCTTCCTCTGCCCCAACTGGCCAGTCTAAGGAGCCAATTGCGGTAGAGCCTCTCTGCCGCCTTCACCTACCTGCTGCCACTACAGTTGAGGACTTGCCTCCAGGACCTTCTTCTTCTGCTGGTCCCAGTACTTCAGCAGGCCCGAG
Organism: Nicotiana attenuata; assembly: GCF_001879085.1. Taxonomy (NCBI): domain Eukaryota; kingdom Viridiplantae; phylum Streptophyta; class Magnoliopsida; order Solanales; family Solanaceae; genus Nicotiana; species Nicotiana attenuata. The sequence goes on from NW_017670591.1 coordinate 503,857, forward strand.
AGTGCCATCTTCCAGGACTCATCCATTCACTGCCCATCAGCTGAGTCAGACTTTGGCTAGCCTGAACAACTGGATGTCAGCTGCAACATCCAAGTTGTCCACCCTGTCTTCCACTATTCAGACCCAGGCAGCACCTCAGCCAGTTCAGATTCCTCAGTCCATTGAGGATACCTTGAAGAAGCTCCTGGAGAACCAGGAAAAGATTTTGAAGACTCAGGCTACCCTATCTGCAGCAGTGGAGTCACATGGCAAGGCTCTGAAGGAGCTTGCCAAGGAGCACAGAAAGATGCGGAGGTCACGGGCTTCCAAAGAGTCTGTGAAGGAGCTGCGGAAAGATGTGGACAAATTACTGGCAGATCAGATGCCTTTATACTTGTTATTTGGGGATCCAGCCCCTCCAGCAGCAGCACCAGTGCCACAGCCAGAGCAGGAGCAGGTACCCAGGCAGCCTAGGAAGAAGAGGAAGCTTCCCAACACAGCAGATGCGGTTATTGATGTGGCAGTCCCACAGGAGGCCTCCTCCACTTTGCCTCAGGATGCACCTGTCATACAGCCGGTCCAGGAGCACGCTCCAGTCCCAGCAGTTGAGCAGCAGGAGGCCGGGAGCCAGTCTGAGGCTCCCGCATATACGGAGGACTTGGGGACCACAGCTGACCCCATGCAGACGGACCTGGCTTAGGGAGCCTCGATATCCTTTGCTATGACTTTTTTGATGTTTATTTTGGTAGTTGGCATTGGGGACAATGCCAGCTCTTATTCGTGGGGGTGCGCCCTACTTTTTTGTTGACTATCTGGATGACTGTACATATTTGACTCAGTTTTTATTCCTTTTGGTTGATTTTCTATTTGGTATGTATATAACTTTACATTCAGTACTTTTTATCTTCTATTTTGGTCTGTATATAAAGTTAAGTTACATATTGTATATATTCATCCCCCGTTTGTATATTCTAATTCCCTATTGTAAATATTCACTCTATTTTCTATTTTTGCAAAAAATTTTCGTTTTTAGCTTTATAGTTAGGCTCGTAGCCTTTTGTTTTGTTTTTGACGCTTCCAATAAGCCCTTGGTTTTCTTAAGGCCACGGTTCTTTCCAAGGGTGGAATATTGTGTGAACCGGGTGGCTCTTCCCGATGATGGATGGAGTGACTGCCTTCTTAAGGGTTTGAGCCCGTTTCTTTGATTTTTCTTTTGTTTTTGATAGTTGTAGTTAAGGGCACCTCAAGCAAAGCTTCACTTGGGCCTAGCACATTTGCCTTTGATCCCATGGTCAAAGACATAATGTTGTGTTTAGGATGGTGAAAGTCGTGGCCTTGAGACTCCTGCGTTGACCAATCAATCATCATGTGGTCTTTTTGGACCATTGTGTTCTTAAATCATAACTAAGGTCGTTGTGGGCCCTCGGCTCGACGTCTTTAGCAATCCCCTAGCGTGTGTGGTGAGGAATCGAATTGTGAATTCAAGTCCCGAGCCAATGGTCTAGAACTTGCCCTGAATGTCTGTTGAGGCAAAATCTTAGGTGAAATTTGACTTGAAAAGTGATTATAGGCTCTCCTTGATCCGAATGTTAAGCTGAACAATTCCATAGCCTACCAAAAAGATGATCCCTAGTTAACCCTTTTGATCCATAAACCTTTTCTTTTTCAAGAACCAATGCTACAAGCCTATACCCGTTCTAAATGATTACCCTCTCTTGGCACCCAAATCTTCCCTTGAGTAATGGCAAATGTCTAAGTTTGGGGGGAGAGGCAAGAAAGGAAATAAAGTGGTAGAAAGGTACAAAAGCAAAAGAAAAAGGAAGGCAATGAAAAAGCAAGAAAAGAAAAAGACAAAAAGAAAGTTCAAAGTGAACAAGAATAAAAAGGGAGTCAAAGGAAACAAAAGTGAAAAGAAAAAGGTGCGAAAAAAAGTAGAAAAGGAGAAATGTTTTGAATTGCATCAGAAAGAGTGACAATGTGTCTCTCTAACCCCTTGTAAAGAAGTGAAATACTCAAAAGAGTCAAAAGAGTTGTGCCATAATGAATCAAAAGAAGTGCTTAAGGGAAGATTGAACCCATTTGAATAAAAACATGTCCTACCCTTACCCAAAAGACTTCATAATGACTCCACAAAAGCCCTATAGGATCTTGAGTTGAAGGAAACCTACATTAGTGGATACTTAAATAAGGGGCAAGCATATGGTACCTAAAGCCGGACTTGTGACCTTCTTCTTGAGAGAGATGAGTGAAACTCCATCAACCTCGATTTGTGTGTTGATACTCTAAAAGGTGAGGTTCGCTTAGGGAGAGTTGAGGACGTGTGAGTTTGGGTTCCACAATGACCAAGGTAATTGAGATAAGCTCTTTGATTAAATGTGTCAACTCTTGATACTCTTGTGTCACACTTGATCCATGGTATTTCAAAAGTTAAATGTGTCAATGATGCATTCGTATTGAGGGCAATTGTTAGTCCCAATTGATGCTTGATGAGATTGCCTTAGGATGGCTGGAATTATGTGGATTTTCCTTTAAGGGGTGGGTCTTATTTTGTTTGCTTGAGGACAAGCAAAGGCTTAGGTTTGGGGGAGTTGATAAGTTAGGATTTTAACGTGTTTTATGCCCATACTTGCCTACGCTTTTGTCATTTCAACGCGGTCCGCGGTCCGCGATCAGGCTCCGCGGCCACGTTACACTTTTACGCGGTTCGCGGAGCAGAGATTCAGAGAGCCTAGTTTTGACCCTTTCCAAGCAATGCGGCCCGCGCTCAATTCTGTGCGGCCGCGCCAATTTCCACCTTGGCCGCGCTACATTTTTACGCGGTCCGCGGTCCTCAACTTCAGAAAAGCAGAAGCCAAGAGTTCAAGAACGACTGCGGCCGCGGTCATGTTTGCACGGTCCGCGCTGACCCCACAGTGGGTATTTTTGTCCAATTTTTCCAGCCCAGTATAAATAGAACCTTTTTCTGTTTTTAGAGGAAGTTTTGTTTTTCTGAAGCTGCTGAGCTCGTGAGAACGCCTAGTTTAGCCATTTTTGGCATTCTTACTCTTCAATATTGTATTTTCTTCCTAGCAATTAATTAATATGTTTACTTCTTCATCTATTTCTTTAATTTTTGCATCTAGCATGAGTAGCTAAACTCACTAGCTAGGGTTGTGGCTCAACCCTAGTGTGGGTAATTGATGGGTGTTGCCATCTAAGGTTAGGTTGATATTGGGTGTTTGCTATTTGGGTTAATTTTAGCTTTTAATTAAGGATTGGTGGTTGCAAACACTGATTCTAGCTTGGTGGGTTTAACTCTTCTTGAGAAAGGGAGTCTATAACCCCAAAATTGACCCAACAAGGAATTGGGATGGACCCATGAGAAATGGTAGTCCCAATTAACGGGTTAAACCTCGAGAGAGTAATCACCCCACTTGAACCCTAGTTGCTTGGTCTAATTGGCCTACCCAATTGGTCTCGAGAGAGTCAATTGGGCAAAATCACTCCCTCTACTAAGAGGTGTGAGAGTGGGTACAATTGTGCAACGGTTATAGCATAAGCCCCAAACATGTCAATCCACCCTTAGTAGCATCTACCCGTTAATTAGCCACCTAGGCAACGCCACGACCCTAGTGCCTTTCTCTATCTTAATTACAACTTAGCAATATTCTCGTAGCAAAATTAAGCTTCAATCATTGGTCTTATAATAGTAGATATAAAAATCAAAATCAAAGATGTTTGAAGTGATATTAGAAGCACAACTGCAATTCTAGACTAAACAGGCAATACAACTCCATTACTAGCTCCCTGTGGAAATTCGATCCCGAACCACTATTCGGGTAAAAGCTATTGCGACCCGCTCTTCCTACCTTAGTGTAGTGTTGAGTCGGTAGCGATCAACCAGCGGAAGGCGTGGGCTATAGCACACGAAAATACGGAATTCGGGCAGAATTCTAGTTTTATGGCCATAAAATACAAAAAACTAAAAATTTGGTCATGGAGGGGCGGTATGGTTCATTAGATCGTATTTGATATCCCTCAAAAATTTTAGGCGATCCGAGTCCGGGGGCCCTGACCCACGGTAGAAGGCGTGGGCTATAGCACACGAAAATATGGGAATCGGTCGAAATCCAATATTTATTGTCGTAAAGTGCCAAAAAGTGTAACATGGAGGGGTGGTTACTATGGTTCCTTAGGTCGTATTTGATGTCCCGAAAGAAATATTATGTGATCTGGGTTTGGGGGCTCGCGCCTACGGCGGAAGGTATGGTCTATAGCACACGAAAATATGGGAATCGGGCGGAATTTTAGTTTTGTTGTGGTAAAACGCGAAAAATGTAATTTGGTAATAGAGGGGTGCTGACTATGGTTCCTTAGGTCATATTTGATGTCCCGGAAAAATGTTAGGCGATCTGGATTAGGGGGACTGGGCCAACGGCGGAAGGCGTGGGCTATATCACACGAAAAAATGGGAATGAGGCGTAATTCCAATTTTATTGCCATAAGACGTCAATAAAAGAAATTTGGTCATGGTGGGGTGGTGACTATGGTTCCTTAGGTCCTTTTTGATGTCCCGGAAAATTTTGAGGTGATCCGGGTCAGGGGACCCGAGCCCACGGTGGAATACGTGGGCTATATCAGATGAATATATAGGAATTCCAGTTTGAAGACCGTAAAATACCACAAAATGAAATTTGGTCATTGAAGGGTGTTGACTATGGTTCAGTAGGTCATATTTTGTGTCCTGGAAAAAATTTAGGCGATCCGGGTCCAAGGGCCCAGACCCTCGCTAGAAAGTGCGGGCTATAGCACATGAAAATATGGGAATCGGGCGTAATTCCAGTTTTATGGTCCTGGCGGAAGGCATGGGCTATAGCCCATGAAAATATGGTAATTTGGCGAAATTCCTGTTTTATGACCGTATAACGCCAAAAAATGTAATTTGGTCATGGAGAAGCAGTGACTATGGTTCCTTAGGTCGTATTTGATATCTTGGTAAAAGTTTAGGCGATCCAGGTCCACTGGCCCGGGCACACGGCGGAAGGCGTAGGCTATACCACACAAAATATGAGAATTAGGTGGAATTCCAATTTTATGGTCGTAAACCACCAAAAAATGTAATTTGGCCATAGCGGGGCGGTGACTATCATTCCTTAGGTTGTATTTGATGTCCCGAAACCAGGACCGGGGTCCCGGACCCACGGCGGAAGGCGAGGGCTATATAGCTCATGAAAATATTGGAATCGGACGGAATTCCAGTTTTATGGCCGTAAAATTCCAACAAATGTAATTTGATCATAGTGGGGGCGATGAATATGGTTCCTTAAGTCGTATGTGACGTCCTGGAAAAATTTTAATCAAACCATGGGGTCCTGGGCTCACGGCAGAAGTCGTGGGCTATAGCACACGAAAATATGGAATCGGGCGGAATTCCAGTTTTATGGCCGTAAAATGCCAAAAATGCAATTTGNGTATTCGATGACCCAAAAAAAATTTAGGCGATCTGGGTCTGGGGTCCCGGGCCCATGGGAGAAGGCATGGGCTATAGCACACGAAAAATATGGGAATCAAGCGTAATTCCCATTTTATGGCCGTAAAATACCACAAAATGTAATTTGGTCATGGCAGGACGATGACTATGGTTTCTTATGTCGTATTTCATGTCCCGAAAAATTTTTGGGCGATCTGGGTCTGGTGGCCCAGGCCTACGGCGGAAGGCGTGGGCTACGGCACGTGAAAATATAGGAATCGGGCGGAATTCCAATTTTATAGCTGTAAAAATGCCAATAAACATAATTTGGCCATGGCGAGGAGGCGACTATGGTTTCTTATACCGTATTTGAAGTCCCAAAAAAATTTGAGGCGATCCAGATCCAGGGGCCTGGGCCCATGGCAGAAGGCGTGGGCTATAGCACAAGAAAATATGGGAATCGGGCGGAATTCTAGTTTTATGGCCCTAAAATGCCAAATAATGAAATTTAGTCATGGCGGGGCGGTGACTATGGTTCCTTAGGTCGTATTTGATGTGCTAGAAAAATTTTAGGCGATCCGGATCCGGGGGCCTAAACCCACGGTAGAAGGCATGGGCTATATCACACGAAAATATGGAAATCTGGCGGAATTCAAGTTTTATGGCCGTAAAACGGCAAAAATTATAATTTGTTCATGGCGGGTAGATAACTATGGCTCCTAAGGTCGTATTTGATATCCTAGAAAAATTTAAGGCAATCGAGATCCATGGGCCTGTCCCACGGCGGAAGGCGTGTGGAATGGGCTATAGCACACGAAATATGGGAATCGGGAGGAATTCAAGTTTTATGGCCGTAAAACACCAAAAATGTAATTTGGTCATGGCGGGCGGAGACTATAGTTCCTTAGGTCATATTTGATATACCGGAAAAATATTAGGCGCTCCGAGTCCGGTGGCCTGGGCCCACAGCAGATGGCGTGGGCTGTAGCACATGAAAATATAGGAATCGGGCGGAATTCCAACTTTATGGCCGTAAAGATGACAAAAATATAATTTGGTCATGGCGGGGCAGTGACTAGGGTTTCTTAGGTTGTATTTGATGTCCCGAAAATGTTTTAGGCGATTTGGGGGCCCGAACCTACGGCGGAAGGCATGGGCTAGCACATGAAAATATGGAACTCCAGCGAAATTCATGTTTTATGATCGTAAAACGCCAATATTTATAATTTGTCCCTGGCGGGACGGTAACTATGGCTTCGAAGGTCGTATTTGATATCCTGGAACATTTTTAGTCGATCGAGGTCCAGAGGCCTAGCCCATGACGGACGGCGAGAGCTATGGGCTATAGCACACGAAAATATGAAAATCGGGCGGAATTCTAGTTATATGGCTGTAAAACGCCAAAAATATAATTCGGTCATGGTGGGCAAGTCAATATGGTTCCTTAGGTCGTATTTGATGTCCTGGAAAATTTTTTGGCGATCCAGGTTCGGGGCCCGGGCCCACGGTGAAAGGCATGGGCTATAGTACATGAAAATATGGGAATCGGGCGAAATTCCAGTTTTATGGCGGTAAAACACAAAAAATATAATTTGGTAATGGCGGGGTGGTGACTACGGTTCCATAGGTAGTATTTGATGTCCCACAAAAATTTTTGGCGATCGAAGTCCAGGGGCCCGGGAACACGGCGGAAGGCGTGATCTATGGGCTATAGCAAGAGAAGATATGTGAATCGGGCGGAATTCCAGTTTTATGGCCATAAAATGTCAAAAAGTGTAATTTGGTCATGGTGGGGCAGTGACTATGGTTCTGTAGTTCGTATTTCATGTCCCAAAAAAATTTTAGGCGATCCGGGTCCGGTGGCCTGAGCCTACGGCGGAGGGCGTGGGCTATAGCACACGAAAATATGGGAATCGGCCGGAATTCCAGTTTTATGGCCGTAAATCGCTAAAAAATATAATTTGGTCATAGAGGAGCAGTGAATATGGCTCCTTAGGTCATATTTGATGTCCCGAAAAAACTTTAGGTGATCTTGGTTTGGGATCCCCGGCCCACGGCAGAAAGCGTTGGCTATAGCACACGAAAATATGGGAATTGAGCGGAATTCCAGTTAGATGGCCGTAAAATGCCAAAAAATAAAATTTGGTCATGGATGGGCGTTGACTATGGTTCCTTAGGTCATATTTGATGTCCCGGAAAAGTTTTAGGAAATCCGGTTCCGGGGAGCGCATCCATGGCGGAAGGCGTGGGCTATAGCACACGAAAAGATGGGAATCTAGCGGAATTCTTATTTTATTACCATAACATGCCAAAACATGTAATTTGATCATGGAGGGCGGTGACTATGGTTCCTTAGGTCGTAATTGATGTCCCGAAAAAATTTCAGGCGATCCGGGTCCGGGGCCCAGGCCCACACCAGAAAGCGTGGGCTATAGCACATGAAAATATAGGAATCAGGCGGAATTCCAGTTATATGGCTGTAAAACACAAAAAAATATAATTTGGTCATGGCGGGGCGGTGACTAGAATTCCTTAGTTCGTATTTGATGTCCCAAAAAAATTTAGGATATCCGGGTCCGGGAGCCCGGGACCACGGCGGAAGGCGTGGTTTAGCACATAACATAGGAATCGGGCTGAATTCCAGTTTTATGGCTGTAAACCGCCAAAAAATATAATTTGGTCATAAAAGGGTGGTGACTATGGTTCCATAGGTCGTATTTGATACCCCAATAGTTTTTAGACGATACGGGTTTGGGTCCCGAGCCCACGTCGGAAGGCGTGGTCTATAACACATGCAAATATGGGAATCAGGAGTAATTCCAGTTTTATTGCAGTAAAACATAAAAAATATAACTTGTTCATGGCAAGGCGGTGAATGTGGTTCCCTAGGTCATATTTGATGTTCAAAAAAAACTTTAGGTGATCCGGGTCTGGGATCCTTGGCCCATGGCGGAAGGCGTTGGCAATATCACATGAAAATATTGGAATCGAGTGGAATTAAAGTTTGATGGCCGAAAAATGCCAAAAAATAAAATTTCGTCATGGAGGGGCATTGACTATGGTTCCTTAGGTCGTATTTGATGTCCCGGAAAAGTTTAGGCGACCCAGCTGCGGGGAGCGCGTCCATGGCGGAAGGCGTGGGCTACAGCACACGAAAAGATGGTAATCTAGCGGAATTCCTATTTTATCACCACAAAATGCCAAAAAAATATAATTTGGTCATGGAGGGGTGGTGAATAGGGTTCCTTAGGTGGTAATTGATGTCCCGGAAAAATTTTAGGCGATCCGGGTCTGGGGGCCCAGGCCCACAGTAGAAAGCGTGGGCTATAGCACACGAAAATATAGGAATCGGGCAGAATTCTGGTTATATGGCTGTAAAACGCAAAAAAAATGTAATTTTGGTCATGGCGGGGCGGTGACTACAACTCCTTAGGTGGTATTTGATGTCCCAAAAAGAATTTAGGATATCCAGGTCCGGGAGCCCGGGACCACGCGGAAGGCGTGGTGTAGCACATGAAAACATGGAAATTGGGCGGAATTCCAGTTTTATGGTCGTTAAATGCCAAAAAATGTAATCTGGTCATGGCATGGCGCTGACTATGGTTCCTTAAGTTGTATTTTATTTCCCAAAATTTTTTTAAGTGATCCCGGGGCGGGAGCCTGGGCCAACGGTGGAATGCGTGGGCTTTAACACACGAAAATATGGGAATCATGCGGAATTCCAGTTTTATGGCCNATGGCGGGGCGGTGACTTTGGTTCCTTAGGTCTTATTCGATATTCCGGAAAAATTATAGGCGATCCGAGTCTGGGGGCCCGGGCCCATGGCAAAAGGCGTGGGCTATAGCAGACGAAAATATGGGAATCGGGCGTAATTCCAGTTTTATGGTCGTAAAATGCCATAAAATGTAATTTGGTCATGGCAGGATGATGACTATGGTTCCTTATGTCGTATTTGATATCCCAGAAAAATTTTAGGCGATCCGGGTCCAGCGGCCCAGGCCCACGGCGGAAGGCGTGGGCTATAGCACGTGAAATGGTTTCTTATATCGTATTTGATGTCCGAGAAAATTTTTAGGCGATCCGGCTCTGGGGTCCCGGGCCCACGACGGAATGCTTGGTCTATAGCACATGAAAATATGGGAATCGAGCGGAATTCCAGTATTGTGGCCGTAAAATGCCGAAAATATAATTTGGTCATGGCGCGGCGATGACTATGGTTCCTTAGGTCATATTTGATGTCCCAAAAAAAATATTAGGCGATCCGGGTCCGGGAGCCCGGGCCCATGACGAAAGGCGTTGGCTATAACGCACGAAATATGGGAATCGGGCGTAATTCCAGTTTGATAGGTGAAAAATACCAAAAACAAATTTGGTCATGGAGGGGCGATGACTATGGTTACTTAGGTCGTACTAGATGTCCCAGAAAACTTTTAGGCGATCCGGGTCCGGGGGAGCGGGCCCATGGTGGAAGGTGCGGGCTACAACATACGAAAAGATAGGAATCTAACGGAATTCCTATTTTATTGCCATTAAAAGCCAAAAAATAAAATTTGGTCATGGAGAGGTGGTGACTATTGTTCCTTAGGTCTTAATTGATGTCCCTGAAAAATTTTAGGTGATCCGGGCCCACAGCGGAAGGCGTGGGCTATAACATACGAAAATATGTGAATCGGGAGGAATTCCAAGTATATGGTCGTAAAACTGCAAAAAATATAATTCGGTCATGGCGGGCCGGTGGCTATGGTTCCTTAGGTCGTATTTCATGTCTTGGAAATTTTTATGGCGATACGGGTTCGGGGATCCAGGCCCACGGCGGAAGGCGTGGTCTATAGCAGACGAAAATATGGGAATCGAGCAAAATTCTAGTTTTATGGACGTCAACCACCAAAAATTGTATTTGGTCATGGAGGGGTAGTGACTATGGTTCCTTAGATCGTATTTGATGCCCTAAAATATTTTAAACGATACAGGTCAGGGGTCCCGGGCCCACGGCAGAAGGCGTGGGCTATAACACACGAAAATATGAGAATCAGGCAAAATTCTAGTTTTATGGCCGTAAAACACAATAAATGCAATTTGATCATGGTGGGGAGGTGACTATGGTTCCTTAGATCATATTTGATGTCCCAAAACAATTTTAGGTGATCCGGGTCCGGGAGCCCGGCCCACGACGGAAGGCGTTGGCTATAGCACACGAAAATATGGGAATCGAGTGGGATTCCAGTTTGATGGCCTAAAATTGCCAAAAAAAAATATTTGGTCATGGATGGGCGTTGACTATGGTTCCTTAGGTCATATTTGATGTCCCGGAAAAGTTTTAGGAAATCCGGTTCCGGGGAGCGACTAGTCCATGGCCGGAAGGCGTGGGCTATAGCACACGAAAAGATGGGAATCTAGCGGAATTCTTATTTTATTACCATAACATGCCAAAACATGTAATTTGATCATGGAGGGCGGTGACTATGGTTCCTTAGGTCGTATTTGATGTGCTAGAAAAATTTAAGGCAATCCGGATGCGGGGGCCTGAACCCACGGCAGAAGGCGTGTGCTATAGCACATGAAAATATGGAAATCCGGCGTAATTCCAGTTTTATGGCCGCAAAATGCCAAAAAATATAATTTGTTCATGGCGGGTAGATAACTATGGCTCCTAAGGTCGTATTTGATATCCTGAAAAATTTTTAGGCGATCGAGGTCCAGGGACCTGTCCCATGGCGGAAGGCGTGTGCAATGGTCTATAGCACACGAAAATATGGGAATCGGGAGGAATTCCAGTTTTATGGCCGTAAAATGCCAAAAATAGAAATTGGTCATGGCGGGGCGGTGACTATGGTTCCTTAGATCGTATTTCATGTTTTGGAAAATTCTTTAGGCGATCCGGGTCCGGGGGTCGAACCCACTGCGGAAGGCATGGGCTAGCACACGAAAATATGGAACTCCGACGGAATTCATGTTTTATGGTCGTAAAATGCCAATAATTATAATTTGTCCATGGCGAGGCGGTAACTATGGCTTCTAAGGTCATATTTGATATCCTGCAAAAATTTTAGTCGATTGAGGTCTAGAGGCCTGGCCCACGGCGGAAGGCGAGAGCTATGGGCTATAGGACATGAAAATATGGAAATTGGGCGAAATTCCAGTTATATGGTTGTAAAACGCGAAAAAATATAATTCGGTAATGGACGGCCGATGACTATGGTTCCATAGGTCGTATTTCATGCCCTGAAATTTTTTTTGGCGATCCAGGTTCGGGGGTCCAGGCCCAGGCCCACGGCGAAAGGCGTGAGCTACAACACATGAAAATATGGGAATCGGGCGAAATTCCAGTTTTATGGCCGTAAAATGCAAAAAATGTAATTTGGTCATGGTGGGGCGGTGACTACGAATCCTTAGGTCGTATTTAATGTCCCAAAATTTTTTGAGGCGATCGAGGTCCAGGGGCCAGCGACCACGACGGAAGGCGTGATTTATTGGCTTTAGCAAACGAAAATATGTGAATCGGGCGGAATTATAGTTTTATGACCGTAAAATGCCAAAAAGTGTGATTTGGTCTTGGCTGGGCAACAACTATGGTTCCCTAGTTCGTATTTCATGTCCCGGAAAAATTTTAGGTGATCCGGGTCTGGTGGTTCGAGCCCACGGCGGAGGGCGTGGGTTATAGAAAAAAAATATGGGAATCGGGCGGAATTACCGTTTTATGGCCGTAAACCGCCAAAAAATATAATTTGATCATAGAGGGGCAGTGACTATGGTTCTTTAGGACATATTTGATGTTCCAAACCTGGTCCGGGAACCCCGGCCCACGGCGGAAGGCGCTAGCTATAGCACACGAAAATATGGGAATCGAGCGGAATTCCAGTTTGATGGCCGAAAAATGCCAAAAAATAAAATTTTGTCATGGAGGGCCGTTGAGTATGGTTCCTTTGGTCGTATTTGATGTCCCGGTAAACTTTTAGGCGATTTGGGTCCGGGGAGGGCGTCCATGGCGGAAGGCGTGGGCTATAGCACCAAAAAGATGGGAATCTAGCGGAATTCCTATTTTATTGCCATAAAATGCCAAAAATGTAATGTGTTCATGGGGGGCGGTGACTATGGTTACTTAGGTCTTAATTGATGTCCCGAAAAATTTCAGGCGATCTAGGTCTGGGGGCCCGGGCCCACAACAGAAGGCGTGGTCTATGGCACACGAAAATATGGAATCGGGCGGAATTCCAGTTATATGGGCGTAAAATGCCAAAGAATATAATTCGATCATGGAGGGACAGTGACTATGGTTCCTTATGTCCTGGAAAATTTTTTAGCCATCCAGCTTCGTGGGCCCGGGACCACGGCGGAAGGTGTGGTATAGCACATGAAAATATGGGAATAGGGCGGAATTCCAGTTTTATGACCGTAAACTGCCAAAAAATGTAATTTAGTCATGGCATGGCACTGACTATGGTTCTTTAAGTTATATTTGATGTCCCAAAATATATTAGGTGATCCCGGTGCGGGAGCACGGGCCAACGGCGGAAGGCGTGGGCTNATTCCATTTTATGGCCGTAAAATGGCAAAATATGTAATATGGTCAGTCTAGGGCGGTGACTATGCTGCCTTAGGTCGTATTTGATTTACTGGTAAGATTTTAGGCTATCCGTGTCCGGTGGCCCTGGGCCCACGTCGGAAGGCGTAGGCTATAACACACGAAAATATGGGAATCGGGCGGAATTCTAGTTTTATGGCCGTAAACCGCCAAAACTGTAATTTGGTCATGGAGGGGCGATGACTATGGTTCGTTAAGTCGTGTTTGATGTCCCGTAAAATTTTTAGGTGATCCCGGTGCGGGGGCCGGGGCCCACGGTGGAAGGCGTGGGCTATTGCACATGAAAATATGTGATTCAGGCGGAATTCCAGTTTGATGGCCGTAAAACACCAAAAAATAAAATTTGGTCATGGCGGGGCGGTGACTTTGGTTCCTTAGGTCTTATTCGATATTCCGGAAAAATTATAGGCGATCCGAGTCTGGGGGCCCGGGCCCATGGCAAAAGGCGTGGGCTATAGCAGACGAAAATATGGGAATCGGGTGTAATTCCAGTTTTATGGTCGTAAAATGCCACAAAATGTAATTTGGTCATGGCAGGATGATGACTATGGTTCCTTATGTCGTATTTGATGTCCCAGAAAAAATTTAGGCGATTCGGGTCCGGTGGCCCAGGCCCACGGCGGAAGGCGTGGGCTATAGCACGTGAAATGGTTTCTTATATCGTATTTGATGTCCGAGAAAATTTTTAGGCGATCCGGCTCTGGGGTCCCGGGCCCACGACGGAATGCTTGGTCTATAGCACATGAAAATATGGGAATCGAGCGGAATTCCAGTATTGTGGCCGTAAAATGCCGAAAATATAATTTGGTCATGGCGCGGCGATGACTATGGTTCCTTAGGTCATATTTGATGTCCCAAAAAAAATATTAGGCGATCCGGGTCCGGGAGCCCGGGCCCATGACGAAAGGCGTTGGCTATAACGCACGAAATATGGGAATCGGGCGTAATTCCAGTTTGATAGGTGAAAAATACCAAAAACAAATTTGGTCATGGAGGGGCGATGACTATGGTTACTTAGGTCGTACTAGATGTCCCAGAAAACTTTTAGGCGATCCGGGTCCGGGGGAGCGGGCCCATGGTGGAAGGTGCGGGCTACAACATACGAAAAGATAGGAATCTAACGGAATTCCTATTTTATTGCCATTAAAAGCCAAAAAATAAAATTTGGTCATGGAGAGGTGGTGACTATTGTTCCTTAGGTCTTAATTGATGTCCCTGAAAAATTTTAGGTGATCCGGGCCCACAGCGGAAGGCGTGGGCTATAACATACGAAAATATGTGAATCGGGAGGAATTCCAAGTATATGGTCGTAAAACTGCAAAAAATATAATTCGGTCATGGCGGGCCGGTGGCTATGGTTCCTTAGGTCGTATTTCATGTCTTGGAAATTTTTATGGCGATACGGGTTCGGGGATCCAGGCCCACGGCGGAAGGCGTGGTCTATAGCAGACGAAAATATGGGAATCGAGCAAAATTCTAGTTTTATGGACGTCAACCACCAAAAATTGTATTTGGTCATGGAGGGGTAGTGACTATGGTTCCTTAGATCGTATTTGATGCCCTAAAATATTTTAAACGATACAGGTCAGGGGTCCCGGGCCCACGGCAGAAGGCGTGGGCTATAACACACGAAAATATGAGAATCAGGCAAAATTCTAGTTTTATGGCCGTAAAACACAATAAATGCAATTTGATCATGGTGGGGAGGTGACTATGGTTCCTTAGATCATATTTGATGTCCCAAAACAATTTTAGGTGATCCGGGTCCGGGAGCCCGGCCCACGACGGAAGGCGTTGGCTATAGCACACGAAAATATGAGAATTGAGTGGGATTCCAGTTTGATAGCCTAAAAATGCCAAAAAATAAAATTTGGTCATGGATGGGCAGTGACTATGGTTCCTTAGGTTGTATTTGGTGTCCCGGAAAACTTTTAGGCAATCCGATTCCGGGGAGCGCGTCCATGGCGGAAGGCGTGGGCTATAGCACACGAAAAGATGGGAATCTAGCGGAATTCCTCTTTTATTGCCATAAAATGCCAAAAAATGTAATTTGGTCATGGAGGGGCGGTGACTATGGTTCCTTAGGTCGTAATTGATGTCCCAAAAAAAATTTAGGCGATCCGGAATCGGGAGCCTAGGCCCACAGCGAAAAGTGTGGGCTATAGCACACGAAAATATAGGAATCGGGCGGAATTTCAGTTATATGACCGTAAAACTCAAAAAAATGTAATTTACTCATGGCGGGGTGGTGACTAAAATTTCTAGGTCGTATTTGATATCCTGAAAAAATTTTAGGCGATCGAGGTCTAGGGGCCTGTCCCATGGCGGAAGGCGTGTGCAATGGGCTATATCACACGATAATATGGGAATCGGGAGGAATTCCAATTTTATGGCCGTAAAATGCCAAAAATATAATTTGGTCATGGTGGGGCGGTGACTATGGTTTCTTAGGTGGTATTTGATGTCCCGAAATAATTTCAGGCTATCCGAGTCCGGTGGCCCCGGCCCACTGCAGATGGCGTGGGCTATAGCACATGAAAATATAGGAATCAGGCGGAATTCCAATATAAGGGCCATAAAAATGCCAAAAATTTGGTCCTGGCAGGGCAGTGACTATGGTTCCTTAGGTCGTATTTGATGTCCCAAAAACATTTTAGGCGATCCAAGGGCCCGAACCCACAGCGGAAGGCGTGGTCTTGTAAACGAAAATATGGAACTCCGCGGAATTCATGTTTTATGGCCGTAAAACGCTAATAATTATAATTTGTCCATGGTAGGGCGGTAACTACGGCTTCTAAGGTCGTATTTGATATCCCGGAAAATTTTTAGTCGATCGAGGTCCATAGGCCTAGCTCACGGTGGAAGGCGAGAGCTATTGGCTATAGCACACGAATGTATGGAAATCGGGCGGAATTCCGGTTATATGGCCGTAAAACGCCAAAATATATATTTTGGTCATGGCGGGCCGGTGACTATGGTTCCTTAGGTCGTTTTTGATATCCCTGACAAATATTAGGCGATCCGGCTCCGGCTCCGTCCCACTGCGTCGTGCTTGGGCCATGGCAGGCGAAAATACAGGCACGACGGGCGGAATTCCAGTTTAATTGCCGTAAAATGCCAACAAATATAATTTGGTCATGGCGGGGCGATGANTCGGGCGGAATTCCGGTTATATGGCCGTAAAACGCCAAAATATATATTTTGGTCATGGCGGGCCGGTGACTATGGTTCCTTAGGTCGTATTTGATGTCCTAGAAAATTTTTTGGTGATCCGAGTCTGGTGGCCTGTGCCCACAGCGGATGGCGTGGGTTGTAGCACATGAAAATATAGGAATCGGGCGGAATTCCAATTTTATGGCCATAAAAATGCCAAAAATGTAATTTGGGGCGGTGACTATGGTTCCTTAGGTCGTATTTGATGTCCCGAAAAATTATTAGGCGATCGGAGGGCCCAAACCCACGGCGGAAGTCGTGGGCTAGCACACGAAAATATGGAACTCTGGCGAAATTCATGTTTTATGGTTGTAAAACGCCAATAATTATAATTTGTCCATGGCGGGGCGGTAACTATGGCTTCTAAGGTCATATTTGATATCCCGAAAAATTTTTAGCCGATCGAGGTCCAGAGGCCTAGACCACATCGGAAGGCGAGAGGTATGGGCTATAGCACACGAAAATATGAAAAATCTGGCGAAATTCTAGTTATATGGCCGTAAAACGCTAAAAAATATATTTTGGTCATGGCGGACTGGTGTCTTTGGTTCCTTAGGTCGTATTTGATGTCCTAGAAATTTTTTTGGCGATCCAAGTTCGGGGGCCCAGGCCCACGGTGAAAGGCATGGGCTATAGCATATGAAAATATGGGAATCGGGCGAAATTCCAGTTTTATGGTTGTGAAACGCAAAAAATGTAATTTGGTCATGGAGGGGCGATAACTATGGTTGCTTAGGTCATATTTGATATCCCAAAAAAAAATTAGGCGACCGAGGTCCAAGGGCCTGGGACCACGGCGGAAGGCGTGATCTATGGGCCATAGCAAACGAAAATATGTAAATCGGGCGGAATTCCAGTTTTATTGCCGTAAAATGCCAAAAAGTGTAATTTGGTCATGGTGGGGCGGTGACTATGGTTCCTTAGTTCGTATTTCATGTCCCGAAAAAATTTTAGGCGATTCGGGTCCGGTGGCCCGGGCCCACCCGGAGGGCGTGGACTATAGCACATGAAAATATGGGAATCGGGCGGAATTCCAGTTTTATGGCTATAAACCGCCAAAAAATATAATTTGGTCATAGAGGGGTGGTGACTATGGTTCCTTAGGTTGTATTTGATGCCCCGACAATTTTTAGACGATACGGGTTTGGGGTCCCGAGCCCATGGCGGAATGCGTGGGCTATAACACATTCAAATATGGGAATCGGGTGTAATTCTAGTTTTATTGCCATAAAACATAAAAAATATAATTTGGTCATGGCGGGGCGGTGAATATGGTTCCTTAGGTCACATTTGATGTCCCAAAAAAATTTAGGTGATTCGGATCCGAGATCCCCGGCACACGGCGAAAGTTGTTGGCTATAGCAAACGAAAATATGGGAATCGAGCAGAGTTCCAGTTTGATGGCCGAAAAATGCCAAAAAATAAAATTTGGTCATGGAGGGGCATTGACTATGGTTCCTTAGGTCGTATTTGATATCCCGAAAAACTTTTAGGCAATCTGATTCCGGGGAGCGCGTCCATGGCGGAAAGCATGGGCTATAGCACACGAAAAGATGGGAATCTAGCGAAGTTCCTATTTTATTACCATAAAATGCCAAAAAATGTAATTTGGTCTTGGAGGGCGGTGACTATGGTTCCTTAGGTCGTAATTGATGTCCCGGAAAAATTTCAGGCGATCCGGGGGCCCAGGCCTACAGCGGAAAGCGTGAGCTATAGCACATGAAAATATAGGAATCGGGCGGAATTCCAGTTATTTGGCTGTAAAGCGCAAAAAAAAAAATATAATTTGGTCATGGCGGGCAGTGACTACAATTCCTTAGTTCGTATTTGATGTCCCAAAAAAATTTAGCATATCCGGGTCCGGGAGCCCGGGACCACGGTGGAAGGCGTGGTTTAGCATATGAAAACATGGGAATCGGACTGAATTCCTATTTTATGGCTGTAAACCGTCAAAAAATATAATTTGGTCATAGAGGGGCGGTGACTATGGTTCCTTAGGTCATATTTGATGCCCCAAAAGTTATTAGACGATAAGGATTTGGGGTCCCGAGCCCACGGCGGAAGGCGTGGGCCACAACACATGCAAATATGGGAATCAGGCGTAATTCTAGTTTTATTGCCGTAAAACATAAAAAATATGATTTGTTCATGGCGGGGCGGTGAATATGGTTCCTTAGGTCATATTTGATGTCCCAAAAAAACTTTAGGTGATCCGGGTCCGGGATCCTTGGCCCATTGCGGAAGGCGTTGGCTATAGCACACGAAAATATTAGAATCGAGTGGACTTAAAGTTTGATGGCCGAAAAATTCCAAAAAATAAAATTTGGTCATGGAAGGGCATTGACTATGGTTCTTTAGGTCGTATTTGATGTCCCGAAAAACTTTTAGGCGATCCGGTTTCGGGGAGCAAGTCCATGGCGGAAGGCGTGGGCTATAGCACACGAAAAGATGGGAATCTAGCGGAATTCCCATTTTATTGCCACAAAATGCCAAAAATGTAATTTGCTCATGGCTGGGTGGTGACTAGGGTTCCTTAGGTCATAATTGATGTCCCAGAAAAATTTCAGGCGATCCGGGTCTAGGGGCCCAGGCCCACAGTGGAAAGCGTGGGCTATAGCACACGAAAATATAGGAATCGGGCTGAATTCCAGTTATATGGCTGTAAAACGCAAAAAATGTAATTTGGTCATGGCGGTGACTACAATTCCTTGGGTCGTATTTGATGTCCCAAAAAGAATTTAGGATATCCAGGTCCGGGAGCTCGAGACCACGGCGAAAGGCGTGGTATAGCACATGAAAACATGGGAATCGGGCGGAATTCTAGTTTTATGGCTGTTAAATGCCAAAAAATGTAATCTGATCATGGCATGGCGTTGACTATGGTTCCTTATGTCGTATTTGATGTCCTGAATTTTTTTAGGTGATCCCGCTGCGGGAACCTAGGCCCAAGGCGAAAGGCGTGGGCTTTAACACACGAAAATATGGGAATCAGGCGGAATTCCAGTTTTATGGCCGTAAAACGCCAAAAAATAAAATTCCTTAGGTCATATTCGATGTCCTGAAAAAAAATTTAGGCGATCCGGGGCTAGGGTCTCGGGACCATGGCAAAAGGCGTGGGCTATAGCACACACAAAATATGGGAATCGGGCGTAATTCCAGTTTTATGGCCGAACAAAAAACCACAAAATGTAATTTGGTCATGGTAGGGTGGTGACTATGGTTCCTTATGTCGTATTTGATGTCCCGGAAAAATTTTAGGCAATCCGGGTCCGGTGGCCCAGGCCCACGACGGAAGGCATGGGCTATAGCACGTGAAAATGTAGGAATCGGGCGGAATTCGAATTTTATAGTCGTAAAAATGCCAATAAATATAATTTGGTCATGGTGGGGCGGTGACTATGGTTTCTTATGTCGTATTTGATGTCCCAGAGAAAATTTAGACGTTTCGGGTCTGGGGTCCCGGGCCCATGGCGGAAGGCCTGGGCTATAGCACACTAAAATATTGGAATCTGGCGAAATTCCTATTATATGGCCATAAAATGCCAAAAAATGTAATTTGGTCATTGCGGGGCGGTGACTATAGTTCGGTAGGTCGTATTTGATTTACCGGTAAAATTTTGGGCGATACGGGTCCGGTGGTTCGGGCCCACGGCAGAAGTCGTAGGCTATAACACACGAAAATATGAGAATCGGTTGGAATTCCAGTTTTATGGTCATAAACCACCAAAAAATGTAATTTGGTCATGGTGGGTGGTGAATATGGTTCCTTATATCGTATTTGATGTCCCAAAATATTTTTAAACGATCCGGGGATGGGGGCACGGGCCCACGGCGGAAGGCGAGGGCTATATAGCTCACAAAAATATGGGAATTGGGCGGAATTCCAGTTTTATGGCCGTAAAACACAAAAATATATAACTGGATCATGGAGGGGCAATTACTATGGTTCCTTAGGAAATATTTTCTGTCCCAAAAATAGTTTAGGCAATCCGGCTCCAGGGGCCCAGGCCAACAGCGGAAAGCGTGGTCTATAGCACACGAAATTATGGGAATCAGGCATAATTCCAGTTTTATGGCCATAAAACGCAAAAAATATAATTTGGTCATGGAGGGGCAGTGAATACGGTTCCTTAGGTCATATTTGATGTCCCAGAAAATTTTTAGACGATCCGAGTCCGGGGACCCGAGCCCACGGCTGAAGGCGTGGGCTATAACACACGAAAATATGGGAATCGGGTGGAATTTCAGTTTTATGGTTGTAAACACCAAAAAAAAATGTAATTTGGTCATAGTGGGACATTGACTATGGTTCCTTATGTCGTATTTGAATTCCCAAAAAAATGTTAGGAGATCTGGGATGGGTGGTTCGTGCCCACGGCTGAAGGCGTAGACTATAGCACATGAAAATACAGGAAACGGGTGGAATTCTAGTTTCATGGTCCTAAACCACCAAAAAGTGTAATTTGGTCATGGCGGGGTGTTGAATATGGTTCCTTATGTCGTATTTTATGCCCCAAAAAACCAAAAAAATTTTAGGCGATCCGTGTTCGGGGTCCTGGGCCCGCACCGGAAAGCGAGGGCTATATAGCTCACGAAAATATGGGAATCAGGTGGAATTCCAGTTTTATAGCCGTAAAATACCAAAAAAATATAATTTGATCATCGCGGGGCGGTGACTATGGTTCCTTAGGTCGTATTTGATGTCCTTGAAATATGTTAGGCAGTCCGGATCCGGGGGCCCGGGACCAGCGGAAGGCGTGGGCTATAGCACACGAAAATACGGGATTCGGGCAGAATTCTAGTTTTATGGCCATAAAATACCAAAAAACTGAAATTTGGTCATGGAGGGGCGGTGACTGTAATTCATTAGGTCATATTTGATGTCCCTCAAAATTTTTAGGCGATCCAAGTCCGAGGGCCCTGACACACGGTAGAAGGCGTGGGCTATAGCACACGAAAATATGGGAGTCGGTCCAAATTCCAATATTTATTATCGTAAAGTGCCAAAAAGTGTAACATGGAGGGGTGGTTACTATGGTTCCTTAGGTCGAATTAGATGTCCCGGAAGAAATATTATGTGACCTGGGTTTGGGGGCTCGTGCCCACGGTAGAAGGTATGGGCTATAGCACACGAAATATGGGAATCGGGCGGAATTCTAGTTTTGTTGCGGTAAAACGCGAAAAATGTAATTTGGTAATAGAGGGGTGATGACTATGGTTCTTTACGTCATATTTGATGTCCCGAAAAAATGTTAGGCGATCTGGATTAGGGGAACCGGGCCCACAGCGGAAGGCGTGGGCTATATCACACGAAAAAATGGGAATGAGGCGTAATTCCAGTTTTATCGCCATAAGACATCAATAAAAGAAATTTGGTCATGGTGGGGCGGTGACTATGGTTACTTAAGTCCTTTTTGATGTCCCGGAAAATTTTTAGGTGATCCGGGTCAGGGTACCCGAGCCTAATGCGTGGGCTATATCAGATGAATATATGGGAATTGGTCGGAATTCCAGTTTGAAGACCGTAAAATGGCACAAAATGAAATTTGGTCATTGAAGAGTGTTGACTATGGTTCAGTAGGTCATATTTTATGTCCTGGAAAAAATTTAGGCGATCCGGGTCCAAGGGCCCGGACCCTCGGTAGAAGGCGCGGGCTATAGCACACGAAAATATGGGAATCAGATGGAATTCCAATTTTATGGCCGCAAAATGCCAAATAATTTAATCTGGTCATGGCGGGGAGGTAAGTATGGTTCCTTAGGTTGTATTTGATGTTGCTGAAAAATTTTAGGCGATCCGGGGCCGGGAGCCTGGACCTATGGTAGAAGGCGCGGGCTATTGCACACGAAAATATGGGAATCAGGCAAAATTCCCGTTTTATGGCCGTAAAATGCAAAATAAATTTATTTGGTCATGGAGGGCTGATGACTATGATTCCTTAGGTCGTATTTGATGTGGCTGAAAAATTTTAGGCGATCCGGGTCCGGATGCTTGGGCCCACGGCAGAAGCCGTGGGCTATCGCACATGAAAATATGGGAATCGGGGCGGAATTCCAGTTTCATGGCCGTAAAATGCCAAATTAGGTAATTTGTTCATGGCGAGGTGGCGACTATGGTTCCATAGAACGTATTTGTTGTCCAAAAAATGTTAGGGGATCCGGATCCAGGTGTCCCGGACCACGACGGAAGGCATGAGCTATAGCACACGAAAATATGGGAATTAGTAGAATTTTATTTTTATGGCCGTAAAACGCCAAAAATGTAATTTGGTCATGGCGGGGCGGTGAGTATGGTTCCTTAGGTCGAATTTGATGTCCCGAAAAAATGTTATGTGATCCGCCGTGGGCCCGGGACCCCCGGACCCGAATCGCCAAAAAATATTTTAGGATATAAAATACGAAGTAAGAATAGTCACTGCTCTACCTTGACAAAATGATATTTTTGGGCATTTTACGGCAATAAAATTGGAATTCTACCAGATTCATATATTCGTGTGGTATAGTCTTCCGCCTTCCACCGTGGGCCCGCGACCCCAGACCTGGATCGCCTAATATTTTTCCAGGATATCATATACGACTTAAGAAACCATAGTCACCACCCCTCCATGAGCAAATTACATTATTTGGCTTTTTACGGCCAAAAAGCTTGAATTCCGCCCGATTAACATATTTCCGTCTGCTATAGCCCACGCCTTCCGCCGTGGGCTCGGGCCCCCCGACCCGGATCGCCTACAGTTTTTCTGGCACATACAATACAACCTAATGAACCATAGTAACTGCCCCTCCATGACAAAGTTTTACTTTTTGGCATTTTACGACCATAAAACTGGAATTCCGCCCGATTCCCATATTTTCGTGTGCTATCGCCCACGCCTTCCGCCTAGGACCCGGGCATCCGGACTCCGATCGCCTATAATTTTTAAGGCACATCAAATACAATCTATGGAACCATAGTCACCGTCCCGCCATGACCAAATTACATTATTTGGGGGTTTTACGGCCATAAAATTGGAATTCCACCCGATTCCTATATTTTCGCGTGCTATAGCCCACTCCTTCAGCCGTGGACCCAATCCACCGGAACCGGATCACCTAAAAATTTTTCAGGACACAAAATACGATCTAAGGAACAATAGTCACTGCCTCGCCATGACCAAATTATATTTTTTGGCATTTTACGGCCATAAAGCTGGAATTCTGCCCGATTCCCATATTTTCGTGTGCATAGCCCACGCCTTCCGTCGTGGGCTTAGGCCCCTTGTCCGGGTTGCCTAACATTTTTCCAGGACATCATATAGGACCTAAGAAATCATAGTCACCGCCACTCCATGACAAAATTACATTTTATGGCGTTTCACGACCTTATAGCTGGAATTCCGCCAGATTCCCATATTTTCGACTACTATAGCCCACGCCTTCCGCTGTGGGCTTAGGCCCCCTGTCCGGATCGCCTAACATTTTTCTGGGACATCATATAGGACCTAAGAAACCATAGTCACCACCTTGCCATGACCAAAATTCATTTTTTGGTGTTTTACGGCCATTAATCTAGAATTCCGCTTGATTCCCATGTTTTTCATCTGTAAAATAGCCCACGCCTTTCGTCGTTGGCCCAGGCCCCCGGACCCGGATCACCTAAAAATTTTCAGGGACATAAAATACGACCTATGGAACTATAGTCACCGCCCAGCCATGACCAAATTACATTTTTGGGTTTTATGGCCATAAAACTGGAATTTCGCCTGATTCCCAAATTTTAGTGTGCTATAGCCCACGCCTTATGTCGTGGGCCAGGGCTATCACGACCCATTTCCATAACAGGTCATGATGGCGCCCAACACCATTGCTGGGCAAGCCAACGCGGAAAATACTAACTAAACTTACATTTACCTTTACCCCGAAATAGTTGAAATAATTCTTTAAGTCGAAATAAAATCAGAAACGATTAATAAGATCATGATAATCATACAACCCCAAAATAATACAGTCTACTAATGTGTGTTCCAAGACCTGGTGTCACAAGCTTTGGGAAACTAGTAGAGTATACAAAAGAATCACATTATCCTACTGTCCGAAACAGAATAGACATCAAAAATACATAAGAAAGACTTCTTCAGGCTGCTGAACGGCATGGAAGGGAAGCAGCTCACCGTAGAAGTCTCGAGTCCGCTCAGAGATGCGCACCAGACTTATAGCCAGATACACCTGCCTCAGACCCTGTACAATTAAGTACAAAAGTGTAGTATGAGTACATAAACAATATGTACCCAGTAAGTATCCCGTCTAATCTCGAAGAAGTAGAGACGAGAGGTCGACTTGATACTTACTGGGGTCAAATAATATGAGAAGGATTTATAATAAGCATGGATTGCACAAGTTATTAACATTTAATAATCATGGAATAATAGTTCTTTCCCAAGTATTATCATGGATAGTCACCTATATCTCAAGCAGTTATGAAATTCAGTCCTCAGATAAATGCTACGCAAAACATGCGCAAGTAACACCGTGGGACGTACGGCCCGATCCAACATAAAAGTAAATTGTGCACTGCCGAGGCTCGAACGACTCGAACCATAGATGCATCTATTACCCCGCTCGCGAATCACCCGTGCGATGCGGTCAAATATAAATAAGCTCATCAACAAGCACGATAATATATACCTGAGGAGTAGTTATTCACATGAATACCAAATATTCTCTTCTAAAAGATCAAACAGGATAGGGTTCCTTCACTAATCTCATTTACCTTAATCAAAACAGTTTATACGAATCCGAATTTATCATCAAGTTACAAGAATATCACGTAGAGCATGCTTATGGGTCTTAGACTACCTGGACTTAACATAATAGTCGCTACGCACGGACTCTCGTCACCTAGTACGTACGTAGCCCCCGCATATAATGGCAATTAATTCAATTATTATACCTATGGGGACAATTCCCTCTTACAAGGTTACAAAGGAGACTCACCTCGCTCCAAAGTGCACTTCCAATACCAAGAACGAGTCCAAGCCCTCAATTCGGAGCCGAACGATCCCAAACTAGATAAAGGAAGTAAGAACTAGTCAATATAGACTCACAAGATTGAGTTCTAGCTATTTAAGAAATTTCCCAACCATTAACACAAGTTTCCTAAAATCCGACCCCGGGCCCACGTGCCCGGATTCCGAGATTTTTCGAAGGAAGTTGTTCTCTACGTCTGAAGGGTCAATAATATATGATTTTTAATTTATTCCATAACAAATTTCGAGGTTAAATATAACTTTTATTAAAACCCTTGGTTTTTGCTCTAACCCCATGATTTCGCCTTAATACTAGTGTTTAATCTACCTAAGACATAATTATTAAACTAGAAATAGGTAGAACACACGTACCTCAAGATGCTAGGTGAAGTTCTTCTCTCAAAGCTCTAAAATCGCCCAGTGGAGGAGTGAAAATATGATAAAAATGACGTAGAGCCCTTATTAAATGAACCTCACTGCTTCAGCGATTTCCGCATCTGCAGTCAGGGGACCGCATCTGCAAAATGGGCCAAAAGAGCTGGGACCGCATCTGCGGTCTGCAGGCCGCATCTGCGGAGCCGCTTCTGCGGCTGGGGAGCCGCTTCTGCGGTTCCTGGCCTGGCTGCCCTGGGCCGCTTTTGCGATGAAGGGACCGCTTCTGCGGTTTCGCACCTGCGGTCCAGCAACCGCAAGTGCGGTTATGAAAGAAGCAGCAAACTTCAGCCCTTCTCAAAAAAATTCCACTTCACTCGAGCCTCGTCCGATTGACGTTCGGGGCTCCCGGGCCCCGCCCGAACATACCGACAAGTCTGAAATCACGAGACGGACCTACTCGAACATTCGAAACACCCAAAACAACGCTAAATCTAGGAATCACCCCCTAAAACCAAATGAATCAAACTTATGAACTTCAAGTTCTTAATTTTCCTCCAACGGGACAAAACGCCCTTAAACTATTCGGACTGACACCAAATTTTACAGGCAAGTCTTAAATGATATTTCGAACTTGTACCGGGCTTCGGAACCAACATACGAGCCCGATACCTATGAAATCAATCATTAATTAGTTTCCTTAAATCCTTAAAACTTCAGATTAACAATTTCTAATAAAATTCATTACTCGGGCTAGGAACCTCGAAATTCGATTCCGGGCATACGCCCAGGTCCCATATTTTCCTACAGACCCTCCGGGTCTGTTTGCTCAAAATGTTGACTAAGGTCAAACTTAGCTTTTTAAGAAAATCCTAAGGAATCAAATGGGCACATTTCACTCCAAGCTCTGCCAAATCCTGAACCAACCGTCCCCGCAAGTCGTAAATTAGCTAAAGCAAGCACGGGGAGTTTTATTTAAGGGAACGGGGTTCTAAAAGGCAAAACGATCGGTTGGGTCGTTACAAGGGCCCCTGAACCCAGATCGCCTAATATTTTTCGGACATCGTATACGAATTAAGAAACCATAGTTGTCGCCCCTCCATGATCAAATTACATTTTTGGCATTTTACTGCCTTATAACTGGAATTACACCGGATTCCCATATTTTCTTCTGCTATCGCCCACGCCTTCCATCGTGGGATCATGCCCCATGTCCCGGATCACCTAAAAGTTTTTCGGAACATCAAATAGGACCTAAGGAACCATAGTCAGCGCCCCACCATGATTAAATTTTATTTTTAGCGTTTTACGGCCATAAAACTAGAATTCCGCCCGATTCCCATATTTTCCTATGCAATAGCCCATGCATTCCGTCGTGGGCCCGGGCTCCCGGACTCGGATCGCCTCAAATTTTTTCGGGACATAAAGTAATTCCTAAGGAACCATAGTCACCACCTCTCCATGACCAAATTATATTTTTTGGTATTTTACGGCCATAAAACTGGAATTATGCCAGATTCCCATATTTTCGTGTGCTATAGTCCACGCTAAGGTTGTGCATAATTTGGTAAATACCGAATTACCATATTGAAACCGAAATTTTTTGTATTTGGTATTTGGTTTACATTTTAAAAATATTTGGTATTAGGTATAGTATTTCGTATTTTTTTAAAATATGCCGAAATATTGATACCGTACCGAAATATATACTAAATTACATATTATATATATAATTTAAAACATAAATATAAAAGTTGTAAAATTTTACTTCCCTTTTATTCTTAGTGATTTTTATTATTATTTCCCACCTGTGCACCACCTATTTTTGTCTATGTGGTTAATGGATGTTACATAGAATGGTTTCTGTAAACACTTGTGAAATACTTATTTTGGTCACATTTTGAGAAGCTTACTGGTGTCTGGTGCATTCTTTATGATGATCCAAGTTAGAGCTTTAGAGAAGACATATTTACATATTTATGAAGTTTGTTAACATTATTCTAATCTTATGCTCCTGTTTATAGAAGTCTCATATATGATGTGTATTGTTGCTGCATTCACAAGATAGATTTTATTGGCTAGTTATAATTCTAATTTTGCTGGCTAGTTAAGGTGTTTTTTCCCCTAAATATTACTTTTAAAAAGTTTCTTTAGAGCTGAACAAATCGAAGTTACCGTACCGAATTAACCAAAACCGAAAGGCGAAAAGCCGTACCATATCAAATTTAATTAGGTACGGTATTGGTATAGCATTTTAGGAAACCGAATATCAAAAATACCGAAGCGAATTATCTAAATATCGTACCGTACCGACCGATGAACACCCCTAGCCCACGCCTTCCGCTGTGGGCCCGTGTGCCCCCAGACCCGGATCTCCTAAAATTTTTCCGGTAAATCAAATATGACCTAGGGAACAAAGCACTGCCCCGCCATGACTAAATTACAACTTTTGGCATTTTACGACTATAAAGCTGGAATTCCGCCAAATTCCCATATTTTTGTGTGCTCCCACGCCTTCCGCAGTGGGCCTGGGCCCCCAGACCCGGATCGTCCAAAAATTTTCTAGGACAGCATATACGACCTAAGAAACCATAGTCACCGCCCCAACATGACCAAATTTCATTTTTTGGCATTTTACAGCCATTAAACTGTAATTTCGTCTGATTCCCATATTTTTGTGTGCTATAGCCCACGCCTTCCTCCGTGGGCCCGGGCATCCGGACCCTGATCGCCTAAAAATTTTTAGGGACATCAAATACAACCTAAGTAACCATAGTCACCTCCACGACTTGACCAAATCTTTTTTGGCTTTTTATAGCCATAATGCTTGAATTCCGCCCGATTCTAATATTTTCGTATACTATAGCTCACGCCTTCCGCCCTGGGCCCGGGCCCCCAGACCCAGATGGCCTAAAATTTTTTCGGCAGATAAAATATGACCTAATGAACCATAGTCATTGCCCCTCCATAACAATATTACATATTTTGGCATTTTAAGGCCATAAAAGTGGAATTCGTGTGCTATAGTCCACGCCTTTTGTCGTGGACCTAGGCCCCCGGATAGAGGGACATGAAATACGACCTAAGGAACCGTAGTCACCGTTCTTACATGACAAAATTTCATTTTTTGGCATTTTATGGCCATTAAACTTGAATTCTGTCCAATATTTTCTCGTGCGATAGAATGCGCCTTCCGCCGTGGCCCCGAGCATCCTAACCCAGATCGCCTAAAAATTTTCAAAGACATCAAATACGACCTACGTAACCATAGTCACCTCCCTGTCATGACCAAGTTACATTTTTTTATTTTACGGCGATAAAACTGGAATTTCGCCTGACTTTCATATTTTCGTGTGATATAGCCCACGCCCTCCGCCGTGGACCCAGGACCCTGGGCCCGGATCGCTTAAAATATTTCCAAGACATCAAATACGACCTAAGGAACCATAGTCACTGCCCCTCCATGACCAAATTACATATTTTGGCATTTTACGGCCATGAACTTGGAATTTCGTCAGATCCCCATATTTTCGTGTGTTGTAGCCCACGCCTTCTGTCGTGGGACCGGGTATCCGGACCAGGATTGCCTAAATTTTTTTAGGGACATCAATTAAAGACCTAAGAAACCCTAGTCACCTCCACGCAATGTCCAAAATACATTTTATGGCTTATTACAGCCATAAAGCTTGAATTTCGCCCGATTCCCATATTTTCGTGTGCTATAGCTCACGCCTTTCGTCGTGGGCCCCGGACCCGGATCACCTAAAAAATTCCCGGGACATAAAATACGACCTAAGGAACCATAGACACCGCCCTGCCATGAACAAATCACAATTTTGTCATTTTACGGGCCTAAAAATTAGAATTTCGTCCGATTCTCATATTTTCGTATGTTATAGCCCACGTCTTCCGCCGTGGGCTCGGCCGCCTGACCCGGATCGCCTAAAAATTTTCTGGGACATCAAATAGGACCTAAATGACCATAGTCACCTCCCCACCATGACCAAATTTTATTTTTTGGTGTTTTACTGCCATAAAACTGGAATTCTGCCTGAGTCCCATATTTTCCTGTACAATAGCCCATGCCTTCCGCCGTGGGCTGGGGCATCTAGGCTCGGATCGCCTAAAATTTTATCGGGAATTAAAATACGACCTAAGGAATCTTAGATACTGCTCCGCCTTTACCAAATTATATTTTTTGGTTACGGCAATAAAATTGGAATTACTCTTGATTCCCATATATTCGTGTGTTGTAGCCCACGCCTTCCGCTGTGGACCCAGGCCCCTAGACCCGGATCACCTAAGATTTTTTTGGGACATCAAATATGACCTAAGGAACCATATTCACTGCACCGCCATGACCAAATTACACTTTTTGTCGTTTTACGGCTATAAAATAGGAATTCCGCCCGATTCCTATATTTTCGTGTGCTATAGCCCATGCCTTCTGCTGTGGGCCCGAGCCCCCGTACCCGGATCACCTAAAGTTTTTTCGGGATATCCAATACGACCTAAGGAACCATAGCACTGCCCCGCCATCACCAAATTATATTTTTTTGTGTTTTGCGGCCATAAAAATGGAATTCCACCCGATTCCCATATATTCGTGTGATATAACCCACGCCTTCCGCCGTGGGTCCGGGCTTCCGGAACCGGATCGCCTATAAATTTTCAAGGACATAAAATACAACCTAAGGAACCATAGTTACCGCCCCCGCCATGACAAAATGTAATTTTTTGGCATTTTACTATCATAGAACTGGAATTCTGCCTGATTCCCATATTTTCGTCTGTTATAGCCCACGCCTTACGCCGTGGTTCCGAGCCCTGATAAGTTTGTATTTTACCAACTTATCTCGTCTTATTTAGTTCATAAAATCATGTGTTTATTGTTGTTTACTTCTATTTTATATGTTCTGTGTGATTTAGAAGTGATCATGAAGAAACCAAGTAAAAATGAGTCAAAAAGAAATTGAAAAAGAAGAAAATCTGGTAATATACCTCAAGTGTCGCAATTGTGACACATTTGTGGGAATTGAGAAGTCAACAAATCCAGTCAAGGTTCGCAAATGCGAGATATGGTTCGCAAATGCAAAGTCAAACTAGATAGTTAGCCTTCGCAAATGTGAAGACCCCCATCACAAATGCGAAGCCAAGTGCACAGAGCCAAGTTCGCAATTGCAAACATATAGATCGCAAAGGCGAAAGTCAACCTTATAGTCCTCGTTCGTAAATGCGAGCATGACCTCGCAAATGCGAAGATCGCGCTTTAGTGCTCGGAATTTCTGCCATTTCACATTGTGTTCATCCCAATCCTTTAATACCCGACCTAGCTCATTTGTAAAACATATTTGGCTTATTTTCAGTCCTTCGACTAGAGAAGAACTAGTTTTGGAGCTAGGGTTCTTGCACACACACTTGGGTCTTGAAGATTTGAAGCTTTTGGTTGAGAATTTCTTACTCATTTATGCTCATTTCTTCATTTCCTTGCTCTGTATTGTATATCTAAGTGTGTAGTATTTATTTCAACTTTTTTATGGAAATATTCATGTTTAAAGTGTGGATTAAATATCTTGTTGTGCTTATGTATTGAATGATTTTTATTTATAATGAGGTGTGTTATTGTTTCTTTAATTATTCTTGTTCTTTAATATTTCCAAAGGGATTAGCTAACCCTAGGACATGCCCATTAACTTCGAATTAATTTTGGAAAAGATTATTTGGGGTTGGGAATGATTAATTAACAAGAACATGAGGCGTTAACCCTCACAATTGTTTTAGGGATAATTAGATTAGGAAGTATTGTTAGTCTTCGAAAGAAGCTAATATAGAATTGTTACCCGGGGCTACTTAATATAAATTATCTCATATTTGTAAAATCGTGAAATACATTTGATCGTTAGTTGAGTGTAATTTTCCTTGTATCCATACTTGTAGCCATTGATCATTTTACTTGCTTTCTAGGTTAGTTTACATTTTCGCATTGAGTTATAAATATTTTCACAATCACCATTCTAAGTGTTTGGCATTGCATAACAAGTGATAATTCTTTTACATTCCTATCACCTACATATTGTTCTCTGTGGGATTCAACCTCGACTCATAGCTCGGTAAATTATATTGCATGCGACCGTGTCGATTTACTTTTTAGTTGTGGATGTGGATGTCATGAAAATTGGAGCAATTGTCGGGGAACAATTTGGCGTATTTAGGTTGTTTGAGAAATAAGTGTAAGTGCTTTGGTCTAAACTTGTGAATATTTGTGTAATTAATTTTTCTTACCTTGGTTTATTTTCTTGTTTGTTTCTTGTTTATTTTCTTTGTTTTGAAAAATGGCATTATATAATGAAAATTGGTCGAATGGTAGTTGTTCATACTCTTATGACCCTTGTCCGTATTGTGGAGGACCACACTTGTAGCAAAATTATTTAAATTCACCTGGGGGCGGATCGTGCGCACAATCTCAAACCCATGAGTGGAGTATTTGTGATAAGTGTGGTCGTCGAAATGGTCATTGGGATAATTGTACTTATTTGTGCTTCCCTTTCCCAGTCCCCCGCTATGATGATTCTACTTTTTGTGATAACAATTATAGGGACATGGTAGTGGAAGAAATTGAGCGTGGTCAAAATAGAGAGTTCAAGATCATGTTAGAATGCCTACTCAAAGGAGGAAACAATGAGTAAAGTGCCTTGGAGGAGCTTTTGGAAAATAGACTCCAAAATGACTTGGCGCTTGAAAGGTTGAACTTACAAATGGGAGAAATGCTTGAAGCTTTAGAGGTACAAAAATCCTCGGAAGTGAATGATAGCCAAGAATCTTCCTCGGAGGTTGAAGTTGAGAATCCTTCCATGGCACTTGATCCAAACCAAGAAGAGCTCTCAAATGATCAAGATGAGAAGATGATGCTCATGTTGGAGGCCATTCTTGAAAATGAGGAGAAACACAACTTTGCACTCGAGGACTTGAAGCAAGTCTTGACACAAAATGATGAGAATATCCGCACTTTGGAAGGTCAAATGGAAATATTGGTTGAGGATCACTACGCCCACCAACTTGAGAGTGTGGAAAGAAGTCAAGAACAGTCTGATTTCGAGGAAGAAAGTATGCTTTGCTTTGAGGAATCAAGAATTGAACATCAGCCAACCGACTCCATGCTTGTTAGTGATGCCGAGAAAAATATGGAATTAGAGTCAACCGGTGAAATTGAAAATATGGTTGAAGTTGACTCTAGTTCGGGGGAAAAAGAGGATGTCAAAATTAGGGAAGAATTTCAATTTGGAGGTTTGATGTCACATTCCAAGCATTTTTCAACATTGGAATTGTGTGGTGATATGGGAATTGAACTATACGAGTCAATAAGGGGTTACAAGAAGGAAAGACAAAGGCTATACATCTTACAATTTGAGGGAACGAGAAGGCAAAATGACATTCCTCACATGAAAGCCAAGAAATACAAAATGAAGAATTTAAAATTTGGATTGATCATCAACTTACCACCCCCACCACTCGGGGTCACAAGCTTGATTCCAAGTTGGGTGCCCAATTCATATCGTCCAAGTGGCAAGAAAAGTGGTAAAGTTGATTCGCGTCGTGCCACGACGTTAAATGCGGCGCTTGGTGGGAGGCAACCCATCGTTTTCAAATATTTTAGTTATTTTTGAAATTTTCTTATTTAGAATAGCTTAGTATATTATTTTTAACTAATCTGCCAAGTTTCATATTTTTGGAGTTGATTTGAGTAGGTCGGGGTGACGGAGAGCAACAAAACCACTAGCTGAAAATTGCAGAATCACCAGCATTCGCATTTGTGAACTTTTGTTCGCATTTGTGAACTTTTGTTTGCATTTGTGAAACTGGCCCAAATCGCAAAATCGAGGAAAGGGTTGCATTTGCGACGTCTACTGAAAGTTGAAAGTTCGCAATTGCGAAAGGGGGGTTGCAAATGCGAACTATGAGGCACTTAACTGGGTATCACTTTGCACTTACCAAAAATTGCAAACACCTTTTTAAAAAAGAACTGAACGGCTGGTATCTCTCACTCTCCTAAATCTCAAAGTCCACCATTAATCACTCCTAATTTCAAGCATCAAGGTATGAAGGCTCAATATTTATGCTCTTATTGTCTGTTGCTTCATCATCATCTTCTTCTTCTTCTTCTTCTTCTTCTTCTTCTTCTTCTTCTTCTTCTTCTCTCCTTTATTTCTCAAAACCTCGGTCTAAAAATGGGTCGTTCCTCTCTCCGAAATTGTTCAAAAATTGTTCATTTCATATGTTGATTTCTGGGTGAGGTTGGTTGAGAGTGTGATCCTTGTTCTTTGCTTGAAAAATGGGGATGTCTGATTACCCACTGCTTTGTTAAAATAGAAGTGAATTTTTGTGCTTAATATGTGATCGATGAAAGGCTCGAATGAAATTCTTGGCTGAATCATTGAATTTCTTCAGCTTGTGGTGGTGTGTGATGTTTATTCCATATCTGTGTGCCTAAAAACTGATTGGTGTATCTAAAAGTGTGATTTTATCGAAAATTTTTGGGTCTAAGGATTGCTCTATGTCTGGGGACAATGGGCTCGCAATTGCGATAGCCTTTTCGCGTTTGCGAAGAGGTGGTCGCAATTATGAAATCTGGCAGCACTGACCATCTTCGCAATTACGAAGCATTTTTCGCATTTGCAAAACCTATGAAATCATGTTGCCTTTGCAATTGCGACATCAGAGAGAGGGCCCCTGCAAATTGAAAATCCTGAAATTGTTTTTCTAAGGCTGGGTTTTGACTGTCCAATCATTTCTTGGCATATTTGATTCATCTTGCAATATATTTTATAGCCATACCATGTTTTCACTACAATCCTTTGTTGACAGGTATTATAAACTGAAAATGAGCTCTAACTCTGACGAATCCGTGAATGACAACCCTTTGGAAATGGAAGAGAACAATGACCAACACCGGTTCTTGTCATTGGAATGCCACGAACGGTACTATGATGAGCTGATTTCGAAGAAAGTGCTACTAAAAAGTGGTATAGTGCTGGATAACGTCCCGGAACGTCTTCTCGAGTTCCATCAGAGGCTTGTAGACATGGGATAGACCTATTTTTCCCCTCAAACTTGCAGAGCCAATGAGCAATGGTGAGGGAGTTTTATGCTAGTCTTCCAGCCATCAGGTTAAGAAGCCAAAGATGAGGATTTGCAGCAAAATGGTGCATTTCGGAGCTGAAGCTGTGAACCAAGTCTATCAACTACAAGACCATGACATGGCTCTATTTTGTGCAAAAGATTGTGCCTCACGGGAGTGGTTGGTCTCCAAATTATGTTCGGGTGCAGATGTTCCATGGGCAGTTGACAAGAGAGGGATCACATCCAAAGAATTCACTACTGAAGCAAAGATATGGCTGGCTATCATATGTAGTCTTATCTCCCCTGTGTCGAATATATGGAATGTACCCGTAACGAGAGCTCAAATGATAGCCTCCATTCTTGATGGTATTCAACTAAATGTTGGTGAGATTTTTATCAATGAACTGAGGGAGTATCGGCTTCATAATAGTACGTCATTGATATTCCCATAGCTTATCACTAAGTTGTGCCAACTTGTTGGGGTTCAGGAGGATCCGGGAGACAACTATATAGAGTCAGGAAAGCCTATTCATCCATTGAAGAAAAGAAGAGAGGGTGGCATCGTCAAGAGAAAAAAGAGAAAGTTGGGATATTCTTCTCAGAGCGACTAGGGTAGCCAACCATCATCTTCTGCAGAAGAACCCTTTGCTATGCTTTCTAAGGAAATATGGCTGATTCGCGACCTAGTAGCTAGCCTTCCACAGGGACCTGGGGAAACATCTGAGGGACCTACTGCATATATTTCAAAAAAAGAATTTCAAAAGTATCTTGATGACCAGAAGAAGCAGGAGGATCACCTTAAGTAGCTGGGGAAGGCATGTACTGATTTAGCCACGGCACACGGTACTTTGAGTACTTCTCATGACAATCTGGCAAAGGCACACACTAGGATAAAGAAAAGGGAGAAGAAAAGAGATAAATTCTTCATCCGCATGTGGAAGGGTGTGAACGGGCTGTGGAAAGTCCTAAGGCCTCAAGAACTAGTGCCATCGACCAAGCCGGAAGATGATGATGATGCTCCAGTTCATTGTCCGAGGAAGAAGAAGAGGAGGATGCCACTGATTCCGACAACGAGGATAGCACTTGATGCAGTATTGATGGAGCACTTTCCATCATTTTACTCTATTGTGTTTAGTTGCATTGGGGACATTGCAACATCTTTAGTTGGGGGTGGTTTCTTGTATAACTGTTGATCTTGTATAACTGTGGATATGGTAGATTAGTATTTTGTTTGTTTTCATGTGATGTTATTGTGTTTTCATCTAGTGTGTTATATTAGTATGTTTACTAGCTCCTTGAATTTTTGTTTTATATATAGTATGTTTTATTGCCTTGATGTTTATTAGCTTCTTAATTTATTTTAAATAGTATGTTTACCACGGTTCTTTTTCCGAGGATGCCAATTTTATTTTTGAACCGTGTAATTGTTAGTAAATGTTTGTCGACTTTTCGAGATGATGGATAGCTAGGCGACTTTCTTAAGGGAATTATTCTTGTAATTTAGATATAGTTTTTGTTAATTTAGGAAGAATAGGTGGTATGAGTTGGGGTTTCTGCCCATTGGCCAATTTGTGGCTTGCTTGGTACCAACATGATTTAAACCTCGGCATATGAATTCTTGAAAAAGAAAAATGATTGAAGTAAAGATCATTGTCATGACTTTTAGACTCAAATTTTGGCTCTTTGATTCACTAAATAGCTTCTTAGGCTATATGTGACTTCCTTGAGATTCATTGGTTTCAATTGGATTTTGGATTTGTATTCCTGTTGAGTTTTCATGTTCCATGTGTGGTGAGTCTTATTGTGAAGTTCTTTTGCATCATGTGTAGTCTAGAACTTGCCCGAAATGTGCTTCAAGGCGAAATCCTAGACTAACTTGGGTTGAAAATAGGTCTTCCTTGGACCGCTATTGTACCCTAAATTTCCTACCCTTGCATATTTGCCATAGTCAACCCCTTTTGAGCCTTTAAACTTTTTCTTTAGCAACCATGTTACAAGCTATCGCTCTTTGTTGATTTTCTTTTGGCACCCTACCTCCCTAAATATTTTGAAGTATAAACATACGCTAAAAGCCTAAGTTTGCGGGTGAAGGTTGGAAAAGTTGTGATGTGGAAGTTGCTTAGAAGGTGAAAGATGAAAAAGGAGAGAAAAAGAGTAATATTTGAAAAAAATAAAAAAAAGAAGTAAAAATAAGGAATTGTGAATAAATGGAAGACTAGGTGATGAAATAAAAAACGAAGAAAGGGTGGAAAAGTTCTTGAAGGAAGTGTACTTTGATTGTTGAAAAATTGTAGTGCTTGGGGAGGTTTTGAGTCACTCTAACCAAAATTGTGCCATGCCTTAACCAAAAGCCTAAACTACAACCCTTTATGTCCTAATTGATTTTGAACCAAGCTTGTCTACATTAGTGGAGAAATACATAAAAGGCAAGCCTATGGTACTGAACATTTTTATGAGACAGAGTTAATTCTTTCCATTTGATATCCCATTTATGTCTTGAATTGCAATTTATGAGTGTGGGATTCTTTTTTAACTGTGAGGGCACATGAGATTTGAGTTGTGAATTTAATCCCATTTCCAATTGGGAGGAATGAATGAGGGAAGAGGCAAATTTTGAAGCTTTAGTGTCATGACTTGATTGCTACTTTCATTTACATAGTGTTTGAGCACTTGAATGGTAATGAAATTCATGAGGAGTTTTGGTATTTCTTATGCTTTGGATTAATTGTTGGTACCAATCGAAGTCATGTGTTGTGCCTGTAGTAGACCTTTTTGATTTGGCATGATATTGATGTACTATTGAGTTAAATACTTGGAAGGAGATTTTGTCTCTTTCATAGCTTGAGGACAAGCAATAGTTTAAGTTTGGGGGTTTGATAAGTTGGTATTTACAAACTTATCTCGTCTTTAGTCTTAGATTTTTGCTATATTTAGTTGATAAAATCATGCGTTTAATATTGTTTACTTATATTTTATAGGTTCTATGTGATTTAGAAGTCATCATGAAGAAACCAAGTGAAAATGAGTCAAAAAGAAGTTGAAAAGGGTGAAAATATGGGAATAGACCTCAAACCAGATAGTCAACCTTTGCAAATGCGAAAACCCTCATCGCAAATGCGAAGCCAAGCGCACAGAGCCAAGTTCGCAATTGCGAACATAAAGATCTCAAATGCTAAATTAAACCTAATAGTCCTCGTTCGCAAATGCGAACATGGCCTCGCAAATGCGAAGATCGCACTTCAGTGCTGGGCATTTCTGCCATTTCACGTTTTTTTCATCCCAACCCTTTAATACCCGACCTAGCTCATTTGTATATCATCTTTGGCTTATTTTCAGTCCTTAGACTAGAGAAGAACAAGTTTTGGAGCTAGGGTTCTTGCACACATACTTGGGTCTTGAAGTTTTGAAGCTTTTGGTTGAGAATTTCTTACTCATTTATGCCCATTTCTTCATTACCTTGCTTTGTATTGTATATCTAAGTGTGTAGTATTTATTTCAACTTGTTTATGGAAATATTCATGTTTAAAGTGTGGATTAAATATCTTGTTGTACTTATGTATTGAACAATTTTTATTTATAATGAAATGAATTATTATTTCTTTAATTATTCTTGTTCTTTAATGTTTCCAAAGGGATTAGCTAACCCTAGGACTTGCCCATTAACTTCGAATTAATTCTGGGAAAGATTATTTGGGGTTAGGCAAGATTAATTAGCAAGAACTTGAGGCTTTAACCCTCACCTTATAGATTCATCCTAGGGATAGGATTGAACTACTTGTAGCCATATTCAGGTGTGCTTAATCTCTTAATTGTTTTAGGGACAATTCAATTAGGAAGTCTTGTTAATCTTTGGAAGAAGCTAATATAGAATTATTACCCGACACTAATTAACATAAAGTCGCTCATATTTGTAAAATTGTGAAATACATTGGATGGTTACTTGAGTGTAATTTTCCTTGTATCCATACTTGTAACCATTGATCATTTTACTTGATTTTTAGGTTAGTTTACATTTTCGCATTTAGTTATAAATATTTTCACAATCAACATTCTAAATGCTTGGCATTGCATAATAAGTGATAATTCTTTTAGATTCCTAATCACCTACATATTGTTCTCTGTGGGATTCAACCCCGACTCATAGTTGGGTAAATTATATTGCATGCGACTGTGTTGCTAAATAGTTGGGTAAAATGCATGCAACCGTCCCCCAAACCCGGATCGTCAAATTTTTTTCGGGACATCAACTAGGACCTAAGGAACCATAGTCACCGCCCCTACATAAATAATTTTATATTTTGGCATTTTACGACCACAAAATTGGAATTCAGTCCGATTCCCATATTTTCGTGTGCAGCCCACGCCTTCCATCGTGGGCCCGAGCATCCGGACCAGGATCGCCTAAAATTCTTCAAGGACATCAAATACGACCTAAATAACCATAGTTACCGCCTCACCATGACCAAATTATATTTTTTGGCGTTTTACGGCCATAAAACTCGAATTCCGCCCGATTCCCATATTTTAGTGTGCTATAGCTCACGCCTTCCGCGGTGGGCCTAGACCCCAGGATCCGGATCGCCTAAAATTTACCCGGGACATCAAATACGACCTAAGATACCATAGTCACCACCCACCATGATCAAATTACACTTTTTGGCGTTTTACGGCCGTAATTTAGAATTCCGCCCGATTCCCATATTTTCATGTGCAATAGCCCACGCCTTTCGCCGTGGGCCCGGGCTCCCTGACCCGGATCACCTAAAATTCTTTAGGACATCATATCCAACCTTAGAAACCATAGTCACAGCCCTACCAAGACCAAATAATATTTTTTGGCATTTTACGGCCTTAAAATTTGAACTCCGCCTGATTTTCGTATTTTCATATGCTATAGCCCACGCCTTCCGCCATGGGCTCGGCCTCCTGACCCGTATCGCCTAAAATTTATTCGGGACGTCAAATAGTACCTAAGGAACCATAATCACCGCCCCGCCATGAACAAATTTCAGTTTTGGTATTTTACGGCCATAAAACTGGAATTCCGCTTGACTCCCATATTTTCGTGTGCTAGCCCACGCCTTCTGCCATGGGCCTGGGCCCTCCTACCCGGATCGCCTAAAATATTTTCGGGACACAAAATATGACCTAAGGAACCATAATCACCACCCCACCATGATCAAATTAAATTTTATTAGCGTTTTATAGCCATAAAACTAGAATTACGCTAGACTCCAATATTTTTGTGTGCTATTGCCCATGCCTTCTACCGTGGCCCGAGCCCCCAGACCCGGATCACCTAAATGTTTTTCGGGAGATCAAATATGACCAAGGGAACCATAGTCACGGCCCCGCCATGACCAAATTACAATTTTGGCATTTTAAGGCTATAAAACTGGAATTATGCTAGATTCCCATATTTTCGTGTGCTATAGCCCACGCCTTCCGCCGTGGGACCGGGCCATGGACCCGGATTACCTAAAACATTACCGGAACATCAAATACGACCTAAGAAACCATAGTCACTGCCCCACGATGACCAAATTATATTTTTTGGCATTTTACGTCCTTAAAATTAGAATTTCACCCGATTTCAATATTTTTGTGTGCTACAGCCCACGTCTTTCGTCGTGGGCTCGAGTCCCCTGACCCGGATCGCCTAAAGTTTTTTCGAAACATCAAATAGGGCTTGAGGAACAATATTCAGTGCCACACCATGACGAAATTTAATTTTTTGGTATTTTACGGCTATAAAACTTGAATTACGCTCGGTTCCCATATTTTCGGGTGCTATAGCCCCCGCCTTTCGCCGAGGGCCCAGACCCGAAGACCTGGATTACCTAAAAACTTTCGGGACATCCAATACATCTTAAGGAACCATAGTCACCGCCCTGGCATGGACAAATTACATTTTTTTGGCATTTTACGGCCTTAAAACTACAATTCCGCCCGATTCCAATATGTTTGTGTGCTATAGCCCACACCTTCCGTCGTGGGCTCGGGACCATTTACCCGGATCACCTAAAATTTTTTCGGGACATCAAATATGACCCGGGGACCATCAAATATGGAAACTCGTACCTCGATCACCTAACAATTTTCAAGACATTAAATACGACCTAAGGAACCATAGTCACCGTCCCGCCATGACCAAATTTTATTTTTGAAATTTTACGTCCATAAAATAGGAATTCCGCCCGATTCCCTTATTTTCATGTGCAATAGGCCACGCCTTCTCCGTGGGCCCGGGCCCCCGGACCCGGATCTCCTAAATTTTTTTCGGAACATAAAATACGACCTAAGGAACCAAAGTCACCGCCCTGCCATGACCAAATTACATTTTTGGTGTTTTACGGCCATAAAACTGGAATTAAGCCAGACTCATATATTTTCGTGTGCTATAGCCATGCCTTCCGCCGTTGGCCCGGGCCCCCGGATTCGGATAGGCTAAAATTTTTACGGTATATCAATTACGACCTAAGAAACCATAGTCACCTCCCCACCATGACCAAGTTACATTTTTGGCATTTTACGACATTAAAACAGGAATTCGCCCTTTCCCCATATTTTCATGTGCTATAATAGTCCACGCATTCCGTCGTGGGCCCAGGCCCCCAAACCCGGATTACCTTAAAATATTTCGGGACATAAAATACCTCCTAAAGAACCATAGTCACCACCCTGCCATGAACAAATTACACTTTTTGCATTCCACAACTATAAAATTGGAATTTCGTCAGATTCTTATATTTTCGTGTGCTATAGCCATGTCTTTTGCCGTGGGCCGGGGCTGATAAGTTAGGATTTTAACATGTTTTATGCCCCTACTTGCCTGTGCTTTGGTTATAAATTGCTACAAAATAGTCCCAAAATGCTCACAGGTTGTGCTTGTTTGCAGGTTTGATCGACAGAGTGACGAAATGTCGAAGATCAGCTAAAAAAGGAGTAAAACCTGCTCAAGTATCAAAGACCAAGAAATCTAAAGGAAGAAGGCCTAGTGCGGACCGAACAAAATGGACATGCGGCCGTACTAGGAGATTTGGAGAGTTGGCATTTTGGACTCATGGGCAACGTGGCCGCGGTACATCTTACGCGGCCCGCGATCAGGGCTTCGCGGCCGCTCTACCCTTTTGTGTGGTCCGCGGTTATGAGATTCAGAGAGTCACCATTTTTGGCAAACAATGCCATGCAGTCCGCGTTCATTATTGTGCGGACCGCGCCAACTCCCTCCGCGGTTGCGGTCCATCTTACGTGGTCTGCGAGTCCGACTTCAGAGAAGCAGAAATGTGAAATCCAA
The DNA here is from genome assembly GCF_001879085.1 of Nicotiana attenuata. Lineage (NCBI taxonomy): Eukaryota > Viridiplantae > Streptophyta > Magnoliopsida > Solanales > Solanaceae > Nicotiana > Nicotiana attenuata. Next base: position 545,872 of record NW_017670591.1, read on the forward strand.
GAGCCAGTGCGGCCGCGGTCCTTTTTTTGCGGCCCGCACTGACCCCGCAGGGGTATTTTTATCCAATTTTTCCAGCCTAGTATAAATAGAACATTTTACCATTTTTAGGGCAGTTTTTATATTCCAGACCTGGCAGCACTCGTGAGACGCAGTTTTGTAGCCATTTTTGGCACTTTAGCTTTAATCTTACGATAGATTCTTGTGATATCTTTTTTGTAATTAATTAATATGCTTAGTCCTTCGTCTATTTCTTCATTTTCTCTTTCAAGCATGAGTAGCTAAACCCATTAGCTAGGGTTGTGGCTCAACCCTAGTGTGGGTATTTGATGGGTGTTGCCATCTAGGATTAGATTGATTATGGGTGTTTGCTATTTGGGTTGATTTTATGTTTTATTTAAGAATTGGTGGTTGCAAACACTGATTCAAGCTTTGTGGGTTTGACTCTTCTTGAGAAAGAGAGTTTATGACCCCAGAATTGACCCAACACGGAATTGGGATAGACTCATGAGAAATGATAGTCCCAATTAACGGGTTAAATCTCGAGAGAGTAATCACCCTACTTGAAACCTAGTTGCGTGATCTTATTGGCCTACTCAATTGGTCTCGAGAGAGTCAACTGGAAAAATCACTCTCTCTACCGAGAGGTGTGAGAGTGGGTACAATTATGCAACGGTTATAGCATAAGCCCCAAATATGTCAATCTATCCTTAGTAACATCTACCCGTCAATTAGCCACCTAGGTAAAGCCACGACCCTAGTGCCTTTCTTCCCATTAGATACAACTTTGCAATATTCTAGTAGCATAATTTAGAGTTAATCATTAGCTTTATCATAGTAGTTATAAAATCAAAAACCAAGAATGTTTGAAGTGACATTAGGAGCACAAACACATCTCTAGACTAGACAGAAAATCCAACTACACTACTAGCTCCCTGTGAAAATCGATCCCGACCACTATTCAGGTAAAAGCTATTTCGACCCGCTCTTCCTACCTTGGTGTAGCGTCCAGTTGGCAGCGATCACTTTTTGGCGCCGTTGCTGGGGAGCTTACGGTGTTGACTATCTGTTTGGTTAGTTTTGTGTTTTGCTTCTCTTTCCTTCTTGTTTACTAATTTTGTTTGTGTCGATTACTCAGGTACTATGGCTTTAAATGCTAACGACCCTCTTTGAAATGTGCTTGCGGGGGAGGAGGTTGAGGATATTGGAGATGAGGAGGTGCCTCTTGTACCTCCAGGACCACGAAGAGGCCGCCGGGCCAATGCTAATGACAACATTCAAGACCCTCCTCCGCCACCTCCAAGAGCGATTCCTCGGGTGCTACCGCATCAAGAATATGCGAGTGCCATTGTTCCTCCCCGAATCCGGGCGGGGAATTTTCAAATCACAAATGTCATGTTGACCTTGCTCGAGCAACGAGGGTATTTTACGGGCGCCTCCGATCAAAATGCCTACAAGCACTTGAAGGGGTTCGTAGATACATGCTGGGGTAGCAAGCAGACAAACGTGTCTGAGGATGCGTTGAGATTGAGGCTTTTCCCGTTCTCTCTTCGGGGTAAAGCGTTGGACTGGTTAGAAAGGCTCCCCAATCATTCTATCACCACATGGGATGAATTGGCGGACAAATTTATTGCCAAGTTCTTTTCTCCAAGTCATATGGCGGCTCTTCGGGATGAGATTCTAGCTTTCAAGCAAATTCCAACGGAACCTTTGCACGAGATATGGGAAAGATATAGAAAAAAGGTGAAGGAGTGCCCTAATAACGACATGACCGAGGCGATGATACAACAAACTTTTTATCGGGGCATCAACACCACGAATCAGTGCATTGTGAACCAATTAGCCGGAGGGAACTTTATGAAACTTTCTTACCAAGAGGCATGTGATCTACTTGATGAAATGGCCGGCACCTCTTAGGCATGGCAAAGCCGAGCAAATGTACCCCATGGTGACCCCACGGTCATCCATTTGCACAAGGAATTGAATGATCATGGCCAAGCTATTGCCGAGCTTACAACAACTATGAATCAATTAGCGAAGGCGCAATTGCAACAAGTCCAAAACTCGCGCCAAGTCAACGCAATGGAAGGTGTTTCTATGTTAAAAAGGAGGCAAATAGGGCAACAACAACGTCAAAGTAATAGTGAGCAATTTGACAACAACAATGATGGTGGTGGTTATTCGAATGAGTGCTATGATGATCAAAACGGGGAATGTCAATATGTCAAAAACTACCAAGGGAATAAAGGAAATCAACAATGGTGCCCCCAAGGAAATTGGGGCAATCAACAAGGCGGCGGTAATTGGAATAATAACAACCAACAACAAGGTGGTGGCAATTGGAACAACAATTGGGGTAACCAAGGTAACAATCAAGGCAATTGGAACGGGAACAATAATAATTGGAATAACAACAATGGCCAAGGCGGGTGGAATAACAACGGAAATCAAGGCAACCGGGGGCAAGGTTTTCAAAGGCCCCCGATGTATCAACAACCGAACAATCCGCCTCCGTTTCAATCTCAAGGGTCTAGTTCTTCGGGAAGTGATATGGGAAGAATAGAAATGATGTTCGAACAAATGATGAAGAAGAACCAATACTCCGATGCTCAATTGGCTTCCCACAACACCTCTATTCGGAATTTGGAGGTGCAATTAGGTCAAATCTCTCAATCGTTGAATACTCGATCTAAGGGTGCTCTACCAAGTGATATGGTAGTGAACCCAAATGGAGGTAACAATCATGTGATGGCGGTTACAACAAGAAGTGGGAGAGGCGGTGATGTGCATGCCTCGAAAGAAAATCAAGTTGTAGATGATAATGTTGGGTTACAAGAAAATGAGGTTCCTTTGATAGTTGAAGATGTGGTTGAGACAAATGTGAACAATGAAGTGAGGATAGATATTGATGAGGCCGAGGTGGACAATCAAGAGGCTGTGAACCCGTCTAGGGAGCACATAATTGACATGCCGGAACCGGTGGTGCCAAAAGCCAAGGCACCTTTGCCTAGACTACCTCCACCTTATCCTCAGCGGTTAGCAAAGCAAAAGAGTGACAATCAATTCAAGAAGTTCATATATATGATGAAAAGCCTTACAATCAATGTGCCTTTGGTGGAGGCACTTGAACAAATGCCGGGCTACGCAAAGTTCATGAAGGATTTGGTCACAAAGAAGCGTTCCATGGATTGTGAAACAACAAAGATGACTCACCAAGTCAGTGCGATAGTGTATTCTATGGCCCCGAAACTTGAAGACCCTGGAGCTTTTACTATCCCTTGCACTATCGGTAGTGCGGAGTTTGCTAAGGCCCTTTGTGACTTGGGGGCTAGCATTAATTTGATGCCTTATTCAGTCTTCAAGACTTTGGGAATTGGGCAACCTAGGCCAACCTCAATGAGACTTCAAATGGCGGACCGGTCGATGAAGCGGCCTTTGGGTATAATTGATGACGTACTTGTCCGGGTGGACAAATTCATATTGCCGGCCGACTTTGTCATATTTGATTGTGAAGTGGACTTTGAAGTGCCGATTATTCTTAGAAGACCTTTCCTAGCTACGGGGAAGGCCTTGGTTGATGTTGAAGTGGGTGAGTTGACATTCCGAGTGGGGGATGAAAAGGTGGTTTTCCATGTTTGCAAATCCATGAAGCAGCCCAATAGCACCGAGGTGTGCTCATTTGTGGGACATAGTCACAGCTGTGATTGTGGATGACACAAGTGCCATGATCAACGTGGAGGATCCCCTTGAGGCTGTGCTACTAAATCTTGATGACAATGATGATGCAAGCCGGGTGGAGTGTGTCAATGCATTACATGGGATGGGCTCTTATTCCTATGAGCCGAGAAAGTTGTCTTTGGATCTTGAAAACCAGAAAACTCCACCAACAAAACCATCAATTGAGGAGCCACCGGTGTTGGAGTTGAAGCCACTTCCTCCACACCTCAGGTATGAATTTTTGGGCTCTAATTCAACTCTTCCAGTTATTCTTTCTTCTTGCCTTACTAACTTGCAGGTTGAGGCCACTTTGGAGGTGCTTCAAAGGCGAAAAAGGGCAATAGGATGGACTCTGGCGGATATTCGGGGAATAAGCCCCGCATTTTGCATGCATAAAATTATCTTGGAGGATGATGCAAGGCCTTCCCTAGAACATCAAAGGAGGCTAAATGAAGCAATGCAAGAGGTGGTGAAGAAAGAAGTGATCAAGTGGCTTGATGCGGGTGTGGTGTATCCAATTTCCGATAGCTCATGGACTTCTCCGGTCCAATGTGTGCCAAAGAAAGGAGGGATGACGGTGGTGACCAATGACAACAATGAGCTTATTCCCACTCGAACCATTACCGGGTGGAGAGTTTGTATGGACTACCGGAAACTCAACAAGGTGACCCGCAAGGATCATTTTCCCTTGCCATTCCTCGATCAAATGCTTGATCGCCTTGCGGGGCGAGCGTTCTATTGTTTTTTGGATGGGTACTCGGGCTACAATCAAATCTTAATTGCCCCGGAGGACCAAGAGAAGACCACTTTTACATGCCCCTATGGTACATTTGCTTTCTCCCGGATGCCATTCGGGTTGTGCAATGCTCCGGCGACCTTCCAACATTGCATGATGGCTAGTTTTCACCGACATGGTTGAAGACATATTGGAGGTCTTTATGGATGACTTTAGTGTGGTTGGTGACTCCTTTGAAGAGTGCTTGGTAAATTTGGATAGAGTCTTGGCCCGATGTGAAGAAACTAACCTCGTTCTCAGTTGGGAAAAATGTCATTTTATGGTTGAAGAAGATATAGTGTTGGGTCACAAGATTTCTAAGCATGGGATTGAGGTAGACAAGGCTAAGATCGAGGTGATTTCAAGGCTCCCTCCCCCCACTTCTGTCAAAGGGGTGAGGAGTTTTCTTGGGCATGCCGGGTTCTACCGGCGGTTTATCAAAGACTTCTCGAAGGTTGTGAATCCCTTTTGCAAGTTGCTAGACAAAGATGCCAAGTTTGTTTTTGATGAAAAATGCATGGAGGATTTTGAACTTTTAAAGCACAAGTTGACCACTACCCCTATCATAGCCGCACCTAATTGGAGTTTACCCTTTGAACTAATGTGTAATGCTAGTGACATTGCGGTGGGGGCGGTGTTGGGTCAACGGGTTAACAAAATGTTCCATCCCGTGTATTATGCAAGTAAGACTATGAATGAAGCTCAACGGAATTACACGGTGACGGAGAAGGAGCTATTGGACATTGTATTTGCCATGGAGAAATTTAGACCATATCTTATGGGGGCCAAGGTGATTGTGCACACGGACCATGCCGCCCTTAGGTATTTGATGACCAAGAAGGATTCCAAGGCGAGATTGATGAGATGGGTGTTACTTCTTCAAGAATTTGATTTAGAAATAGTGGACCGGAAGGGAAGTGAGAACAAAGTTGCGACCATTTGTCCCGGTTGGAGGAAGAAGGGAGGCCATGCGACGGCCTTGAGATAAATGATACATTCCCCGACGAGCAACTTCTTTCCGTGTCAATGTGTGACATGCCATGGTTTGCGGATATCGCTAACTTCATTGTAACTGGGATTGTCCCGTGTGAGCTCTCTTCTAACCAAAGGAAGAAATTCAAACGGGATAGTTTGGACTTTTATTGGGATGATCCATACTTGTTTAAGATTTGCACGGATGGTGTGATTAGAAGGTGTGTCCCGGAAGGTGAACAATTGAGCATTTTGGAGGCTTGTCACTCCTCCCCCTAAGGTGGCCATCATGGAGGGGTGAGGACGGCTTCAAAGGTTTTGAGTTGTGGTTTCTATTGGCCAACTTTGTTTAAGGATTCTAGTGATTTGGTAAAGAGATGTGATCAATTTCCAAGAAAGACGAGATGCCTCTTAACACGATTCTTGAAGTTGATATCTTCGATGTTTGGGGTATTGATTTTATGGGTCCTTTTGTTAGCTCGTGTGGGAACACTTACATTCTAGTAGCAGTGGATTATGTGTCAAAATGGTTTGAGGCTGTGGCCTTGCCCAACAATGAATCTAGGAGTGTAGTGGCATTTCTTAAAAAAAGTATCTTCACAAGGTTTGGTACACCCCGGGCAATCATTAGTGATGGTGGTTCGCACTTTTGTAATAGGGCTTTTGATACCTTGCTCTCCAAGTATGGTGTCAACCATAAAGTCTCTACACCTTACCATCCGAAATCAAGTGGCCAAGTTGAAGTATCCAATAGAGAAATCAAGAGCATCTTGTCCAAAACTGTCAATGCAAATCGGACCGATTGGTCCAAAAAGTTAGATGATGCTCTATGGGCCAACCGTACCGCGTACAAGACCCCAATTGGTATGTCTCCGTACCGGTTGGTATTTGGAAAAGCATGTCACCTACCGGTGGAATTGGAGCATAAGTCTATGTGGGCCTTGAGGAAGCTTAATCTTGAATGGGATGTTGCGGCCAATCTTCGTGTTGAACAACTAAATGAACTTGATGAATTCCGGTTCCATGCATACTCTAGTTCGTCCTTGTATAAGGACAAGATGTACTTACATGACAAATATGCTCGTGGAAAGGAGTTCAAGGTTGGTGATTTGGTCCTCTTGTTCAACTCCCGTCTACGATTGTTTCCTGGAAAGCTGAAATCGAAGTGGAGTGGGCCATTTGAAGTTGTATGTGTAACCCCATTTGGTGCTCTAGATTTGAAGAACAAAAATGGTGAAGTCTTTAGGGTGAATGGGCACCGTGTCAAGCATTATCTTGGGAAGATTGATGATAGCCATGTGGTGGTTGTGGTTCATTTCAAATTATGTGATGGTAACCCGCGTCGTGCCGCGACGTTAAATCAGGCGCTTCTTGGGAGGCAACCCATGTCTTTTTCTTTCTGTTTGATTTTCCTTGTAGTTTAGGATTTTTGAGCTAATTGGTTGTGAGATGTTGCAGGGATTGTGTTTATGCAGTGCAAAACAAGTTGGAACAAATTGAACAGTCTCTGAAGTTTGCCAGTGCGGCCGCGGTGCACTTTGTGCGGTCTGCACTGGTATGGTCTTAATATGGTACTCTCTGAAGTTTTCCACCACGGCCGCATTCCATTTACCCACCGCGGTTGACTTTTGTGCGGTCCGCGGAGGCTGCCTACTGAAACTTCACTTGAAAAAACCCAGCGCGGTCTGCGGTCGCTTTTGTACGGCGCGCTGGTAGGTGAGTATGGGTCCCACGGTTTGTCTATAAATAGACCCAAGGGTCACCTTTTACCCTTTTCGACCCCTACACTCTCAGAGCATAAAAGTTACTGTTCATTCCTTACTGAATCCATAGTTCTTGCTTAAGATTGTTTAATTGCACTTCATCTTTACATCCGGTAATGTTTCACTCATCTTTGTTCACGTAGTTGATTGATTTTTGTCTTAGTTTGTTAAATTTAGCCAATAACTTCTGTTTGTTCCCATTTTTCTTTAATTTGTTAGTTTAGCTTAGTTTCCAAGTTAGTTCTAGGCTGCTTAATGTGCATTTTGAGTGGGCAATTGACTAGGGACAAAGTAGGTGTAAAAATTTGATCAAAAATGGCAAAAAAATGAAACCCTAACTTAGTGCCCATAAACCCTAGTCTCCGCGGCCCGCGGTCATTTTAGTGCGGACCGCGGTGTTCAGATGACTGAAAGAATGATTTTTTTTAGCGCGGCCACATTGCACTTTTGCGCGGACCGCGCTAGCCCACCGCGGTCGCGACCCCATTTTGTGCGGACCGCAGTGGGGAGATTCAGAGAGCTGATATTCTGGGCCTTTGCCCAGCGCGGACCACGGTCGCCTTTGCGCGGTCCGCGGTGCCTCCAACACGGCCGCACTCTCTTTTGTGCGGGCCGCGGTGCTGTGTTCTGCAGCTGTGTTCTGCAATCCTACATTGGTTGTCTGCAATCTAATTCATACATCTGTTTCACTGCCTGTGCTTAAACTAACAATGTTAGATGTGTTTGTCTGCAGATAATGGTTAAACAAAGAGGCAGCCAGGGATCACAACAACCTGGGAGAGGTGGTTCCTCCCGAGGGGGTAAAGGCAAGAGAGTAGCAAAGATCACTCCCCAGGATCGAGAGAACATAAAGAAGACCCGAAAACTGATAAAAGCTGCTGATAGGGCTGCTTCTCATTCCTCGGGGAGTGAGTATGTGCCATCTAAGGACATCTCCTCAGACTCAGTCCCGACTCACATAACCAGCCCCTTCCAACTAACTGATACCCCTCCAGCATCACCTACTATCAAGAGGTCGGTAAATGTAGTTTCAGATTCATCTGACGAGTCTGAAGCTGGTAGTGGGAACTACTCCACCTCCCCCACAGCTTCATTATCTGGGGAGAGTGCAGGCGGAGATGAGGGTAGTGAGCCTCAGGTTGGGGGAATAGCCCGAACTAGGAAAGCTGAAGAATGGGAAGATAGATTTGTGAGCCAAGTGGCTTACCATAAATTTAGGGAGTGGTGGCCCGTGAGGCATTTAATACCGGAGCGAAGCTTTATGATCAAAGATTTGCTACCCCACGACCCTAATGTGCTAAGACAATTCCGAACAACATCGGGCTGGGAGATATTTCTGGAGAAGTGTGTTGATGCTAATGAGCATATGGTAAGGGAATTCTACTGTAATGTGGCTCATATTGTCAAGGGGCCTAAGGTGACCAAGGTCCGAGACAAAAAGGTGTTGTTCGACGGAAAGTCCCTTAATGAATATTTGGGATTCAGAGACGAAGATGAGTCTCTCTATTTGGCTAAGTTGGAAATGGGGGAGGTAGTCCGTCCATGGTTGGCTTCATACCTGGCAATCCTAGGCACCGCTCCTGCGTGGTTGACTGCTGGGGTTAAAATAATGAGGGGACCCTAAATTTTGAAGCTAGGGGTTGGGAGACCTTCGTCTGCAGTAGGTTGGACCCGACTTTACATGACCAGACTCTCCCTCTCACCTGGGTGGTATTGGTTGCATCAATCATGGCAGGCTACCCCATCAATGTGGGGAATGTGATGTGCCGCATCATCTCTCTCGTGGGTGCGGAAGCTAACCGAAACTATCCTTTCCCCAACACTCTCTCAATGTATTTCCGGGACTTACAGGTGGAAAAGAAGCGGTATGATGTTAAGGCAAAGCCAGTTGCTCCGTTTTCATGGTACAGTTTGAGGGGACCAGACTACCCCAAGGACAAGTCCTACAAGCCTCCTGCCACTACTTCTACTTCTGCTCCAACTGGCCAGTCTGAAGAGCCAGTTGTGACAGAGGCCCCTGCTGAGCCTACCCCTGACTTGCCTCCAGGACCTGCTACTTCAGCTGACTTGCCTCCAGGGCCCTCTACTTCAGCTGGCCCGGGGATCCCATCTTCCAGGAAGCATCCCATCACTTCCTATCAGCTGAGCCAGGCACTCTATAGCACGAACAACTGGATGTCAGCTGCGACATCCAAGTTGTCTACTCTATCTTCCACTATTGAGGCTCAGTTTGGACCACATATAGCTCAGATCCCTCAGTCTATTGAGGACACACTGAAGAAGATCCTGGAGAACCAGGAAAAGATGATGAAGACACAGGATGCCTTGTCTAAGGTAGTGGAGTCTCGAGGCAAAGCTTTGAAGCAGCTTGCCCGGGAGCACAAGAAGATGAGGAAATCACGGGCTTCCAAGGAGTTTGTGAAGGAGCTCAGAGCTGATGTGGACAAGCTATTGGCGGACCAGATGCCTCTAGACTTGCTATTCGGGGATCCAGCCCCAGCAGCAGCACCAGTAGCAGAGCCAGAGCAGGAGCAGACTCAGAGGCTTCCCAGGAAGAAGAGGAAGATCCCTAGTGCAGACGATGCTGTCATCCAGTTGGCAGACCCACAGGAGGTCTCCTCCAGTTTGCCACATGATGCACCTGACATCCACCCAGTCCAGGAACAGGTCCCAGTCCCAGCAGCTGAGCAGCAGGAGACCGGGAACCAGTCTGAGGTTCCTGCACATACAGAGGACCCAGGGACCACTGATGATCCCATGCAGACGGACCAGGCTTAGGGAGCTCCTATATCCTTTCTTTATGATTTTTGATAGTTGGCATTGGGGACAATACCAGCTTTTATTCGTGGGGGTGCGCCCTACTTTTTTGTTTATCTGGATGACTGTATATATTAGTTGACTTAGTTTGTGTTTCTGTTGATTTTCTATTTTGGGCTGTATATAACTTTGCATTTAATATCTTTATCATACTTTTTACCTTCTATTTGGTCTGTATATAAAGTTACATTTTTGTATATATTCATCCCCCGTTGTATATTCTAATCCCCTATTGTAAATATTC